>NC_134486.1:79994390-80151890 GCF_040206685.1 Ascaphus truei | reverse complement strand
TACTCCCCTTCTCCTCCACGGGCCCATACCTACTCCTCCCCATGCCCATACCCCCCCCCTCCCACCAGGCCCATACATACACCCCACAGGCCCATAGTATCCCCCTATTGTCCCTCATTATCATAGTTTACAGAAAAAGAGTCAATTAATCAATACTTTAGGGAAGTTTCAGACACAGTGGTGCAAAACCAGTGCAAAGGAGTTATACCAGATTTGGAAAGGAAAAAAAATCTCATTGCCTTCAATGTGATTCCATTTGTTTTATGCATTTTGGGGCCTTTTCTAAAAGCCTTGGTGAAATCGCTGCTAAATCGCAAGTTTGGCATGTTACCACCGGACGTTTTTGTCAGTTTAGTTATCACGGTATTCAGAAAGACTCTGAAGCTATGTGATAGGAAAATGCCCAAACCGTACGATGAGCAGCGATGTGATCTCAGCCTCTCTCAAAAGTTCTCACCCGTGTGATCTGCTGCGATGTGGCCCAGCTGCATAGAGAGATGCACAGAGAGAGCCGTCTCCCCCTGCACATATCTCGCCAGGGATCGCAGGTTTTTCATTAAAATAAAGGAATACTAGTGTATTGTAGCGGGGTCTCCGTAGCAGAACCACGTTGATTTCAGTTCCAGGGACCACCTGCTTCCTGAGATACAGGCCCCCTTATGGGGTGCCAGTATCTCCTATGCGTTTAAATGTCCCGGTCACATGACGTGGGACATTTAAACATTGCATGGGGATACCGGCACCCCATAATGGGGTTGTATCTCTGGAAGCAGTGGTCCCCGGACCTAAAATCAACGTGGTTCTGCTCCGGGGACCCCCTGCTCACGCACACTAGTTTTAAAATTTCATAGAAACAGCTTCATTACCTTAGCTTAGTTGAGTAACATAATAGAGTGATAACAATTGTTGTTATTTTCATTTATTAAAAGCTAGCATTACTTGCTAATTCTCACTTGCTCCATGTTTCATGGGATGCCCCTCAGCGGGGTTGCATCATTTAAATCTGGGGATGCTCCTTCTTTTGTGTTGCTCAAATAAATATTATAGTAGCAGTATCAGGTCTCACAACTTTGGCCTAAAAATAATTAGCACTGTTACAGTATGTTTACCAAGCAGTGTAATTGGATTTCAATACAAAAAGTTTTAACAGACGGCTTTTTAAATTAACAAATTGAGCCTCCTTTGGTACACTGTGGGGCATTTCAAATGTGAGGCTAATAATTTATTCAATACATACTTGTGATCTAATCATCATCATCATCATCATCATCATCATCATCATCATCATCATCATCATCATCATCATCATCATCATCATCATCACCACCTCCACCATCATCATCATCATCATCATCATCATCATCATCATGCTAGCAGTTGAATAAATACAGTACAGCATACCCCGGTTTAAGGACACTCACTTTAAGTACACTCGCGAGTAAGTACATCTTGCTCAATAGGCAAACAGCAGCTCACGCATGCGCCTGTCAACACGATCTGAACATCATACCGGCTCCCTACCTGTACCAAAGCGGTGAGCAAGCGGGGAGACTATAGAGACTGTTACACATGCGTTTATTACATCAGTTATGCACGTGTATGATGATTGTAGTACAGTACATGCATCGATAAGTGGAATAAAGGTAGTGCTTCACTTTAAGTACATTTTCACTTTACATACATGCTCCGGTCCCATTGCGTACGTTAATGCGGGGTATGCCTGTATATGTGCTGAATTGCTGACAGAATTTTTTTTTAAAGTATGGCAATTTTAGGCAACAATTATTCTTTTTCGTGTTGGAGAGGTCATAGTTCATCACATATGTAACCCTTTTTGTGTACCGGCCGACCCACCCAATCTCACATTGGCCCCTCGTGGTCTAACCGGTCCCTTTCCCTGCAACACACCTGCTCCTAAAGGGTTACTGGTACTGAAACACACCTGCAGCTCCAGGAGATCTGAGCCTCCGCTAGCTGGGAGCCTGGGGAAACCCTTACCATTACCTGGTGCAGCGCCTCCACTTACCCAGGATCCCCCGTTAGGAAAGATAGCCCTGAATAAGAAATACCATAACACACGTAGATATAAAACAATAGCTAACACTTTACTTAATAACACATAACACAGTACATAACATCATAACATAACCGGATGCTCTATCCGCATCACCTCAGCCCAATGTCTGGTATTCCCCACCCAGTGTCCTGTGATCACCCCACACCCAATGTCCCGCAATCCTGCGAAAGGTCGTGGGTGACTGCGCAGTCACTATGTTAAGCTAGGGCCCAGTTGGTGCACTTTATAATATTGAAGATACCTTCCGAGCACTCCGATGCTCGGGACCGCAACTCTCTTCTAAAAGGGTCAGACGTCCGTCTGATCCTTTCCAGGTACTCTGCCGGTGGACCCCAACGAGGGTCCCACCGCTCCACAGGAAATGCAACCGATCACGGCAACACCAACCGCATGGGGACAGCAACCGCCGCTATCAGCTTTCTGCCTAACTACTTCTAGAGTGACAGCAACCCTAACCTAGGGCCTGTCCCTGAGGAACCGCAACCTGGGATGGCTTGGGGGAAAACTCCTAGGGCCTGTGGACATAACCTGCCCCCCTTTCCCCAGCTACCCAGTCCTAACTGTAACTGCTACTAGCTATTAACTAGCTATTCCCAAAGCACCTGCAGCTGACACACCGCTCACACTGTCAGCCTGCAGGGATCCACACTTCACACACACTGCACGCACTGTGCCCAGCACATACAGCGACACTACTCACAGGCAGCTGCAATCACACACAGCCCCTGGATCCCGCAGCAACCACACTGCTAGCACACTGTGCCTCTTTGACAGTGCCCACAGCTCTCTCTGCTGCGACACTGCCAAACCAGCACCTTCCACACTCAAGGGTCACCTCCCTAGCTAAGGCCGTCCCTCTTCAGTTACCCCCTGCCCTTACCCGGGAATTGGGGCCTGCCTGGGAATCTAGGGAGGACCCTTACCTGATGCAGGAGCCACGCGCTCCCTGCACCCTTCCTACTCCTTCCTCTGCTCTGCCCTGACTGACTGTTGCAAAGCCCGGGAAATGTATCTATCTTCCCGGGCTGAGCTTCCTCCAGCCCTATTGGCTCCTCTGGGGCACCTGGTGCCTGTCTCCCTAAGCCTCCTTGGAATTGTAGTTCCCAGGGGCTGCCTAAAGCATTGGGGCCGCGTGCGCGCTTCCCTTGAGCATGCGCGAACCCCTAATGGCCGCCTCACTCTCTCTACTACCTTCCCTACTCTCGCGCGATCTCTCTGGGGCCTTCCCTGCGCTTGCCACCTACTGCGCATGCGCGAGACTCCCTGTAATGGCGGCGCACTCTCTACAAGCCGCCGAGCCGGTGGCAACGCGATCGCGGCCCTAGCGACGGCCCGATCGCGTCCCCGGCAACCACAAGCGCGATCTGCTCCCTGCACTGGCCCCCACCCTCGCGAAGTGCCGGCGGGTCCGTCAAGGCCTCCGGCGGCACCCGCTACCGCACGGCACTCGCGGAGGGGGGCCAGAAAGAGAAAATTTACCTCGGGGCTACACATAGAATAGCACTGAAGACATTTACACCAAAATCTCAAATGTATTTAAAAATAGATAATGAATTATTATTTTCTACCTCATTTCATTTAAATAGACTGTACCCAACATATCATATGTATTCTGTCTTCTTATACTTCTCACACACAGGGAAGTGGCTTAAAAAAAACATTGAATATGGGCCTTTGTTGTTTATTTTTATTATTTGTTAGCATTTGGACAGCTATATATAAGTGAATTCCGGGGACATAAGAACAGATGTAATATACTCTGAAATAGATGATTTGGGATTCAATGGAGTATATTGAATCAGCCCTTCAGTGGGAAATAATGTTACGCTGACACTAAGAGCATCAGATTCATGTTGCGTCAATGTATCAAGGTACTTAACACCAAAGTAGTATCATGGTCAGTATTGTGATGGTAGCTATCAAAGTTTGCCCTTTACACTTTACACATTGCACCATTTAAATCTGCCAGATCTGAGGTGAGTTTAACCTCTTTCCTCAAGAGATTGGTATCAGAAGTGAGAAACTCAAAAGTGCCATGCATGTGCTGCAGGGGCAATTTGCTTCATAAATAAATATATGAAACATGTTATTTAAGTTTCTTTTCTACATCTGATGGTGATCTCTTAAGCAAAGAAGGTAACACCACCTTGGAGCTGAGGCATTTGAATGATACAAAGAAAATAAAAAGCTACGCCGTTTACAGTGTTACACTTTACCATAAAAATACTGCACCAAGAAACACTGATAGGCTGAAGCAAACAGGCACCATGAATAAGTTGGTCTTAGCAGCTTAACATAAAGTCATGTATGTATCTGGCTCCGTTTTGTTTCCCCAAAATTGCACCACTTTTGTGACTCCCTTAGAGTTTAGCATAAAAAATTGTTTAAAAAATGGTCAAAGCAAAAACATGAATGCTCTGAATAAAAATATGAGACTATCGTGATTTTAAAATGATATGAAATTGAATCCAAATTTGGATGTAACAAAGACAATTTTCTATTAATGACATCATGAGGTTATAATAAAAAGAAAGGCAGAAACATTGAGAATTCCGCTGGAATATGGTGTTTAATAACTGTGCTGTGACTTCTAGACAATGTGCTATTTCAAATGTCCAGTCAAAGAAAAACTGAACTCGCTAAACTGAATCTGTTTTTCATTCTTTATTCCTCCTCAATATTACAAAGATACGCCTTTTTCTCTGCTGCTCGACTGCTAAAACTCTGACTCAGGCCCTCATTCTCTCCTGTCTCGATTACTGTAACCTCCTGCTGTCTGGCCTTCCTGCCTCTCACCTGTCTCCCCTACAATCTATCCTAAACGCTACTGCCAGAACCACTCTTTCCTAAATCTGTCTCAGTGCCTCCCCTGCTGAAATCCCTCTCCTGGCTTCCTATCAAATCTCGTATCACACATTCAATTCTCCTCCTCACTTGTAAAGCTTTACACTGCTTCTGCTCCTCTTTACATCTCAGCTCTAATTTCTCATTATACACCCTCCCGACTCTTGCATTCTGCTCAAGGATGTCTTTTATCTACCCCCTTTGTATATAAAGCCCTCTCCCACCGTAAACATTTATCACTGACTACCCCACACCTCTGGAAAGCCCTTCCCCTCAATATCCGACTAGCACCCTCTCTATCCACCTTTACGACCCACCTTAACACACACCTGCTTAAGGTAGCATATGAGCAGCTCCAGGGCTGATACTTTACACCTCATACATAAAGCTTGCCCCCTTGCAGATGCACTTACCAGAATGCCCTCCTACTGTCTCTGTATCAGCCTTTGAAAAATGAATTTTATATCATGAAAATGTTTGAAAGCTATCAATAATCTGCATTATCATTGGTATCTGTTCATGTGGATCTGAACAAAACAGATTAAGGTCATCCGCGTATAAAGCCACCATGATTACCCGTTTCTCAATTCGCAGACCCTCTTCCTATCAACCAATTAGAGTGTAAGCTCTTTAGAGCAAGGACTCCTTTTCCTAAATGTTACCTTTATGTCTGAAGCACCTCTTCCCATTATGTGTTATTTGTATTATTTGTTATTTATATGATTGTTACGTCTATTACTGCTGTGAAACGCTATGTGTATTAATGGCGCTATACAAATAAAGACATACATACATATAATGTGTGTTCAGTTATAACAGAAAATGTATACAAATGCAAAGATAATGCTCCAGTCACTACTATCTGGTCATTGGCCATGGGAGACAACAACAGAACATCCACAGACAGCATCACTAATGGTGACAGGTAGAATGGATGGTATGTAGTATGTTCAGAGACCAGAGGAATATGGGGGAATGTTATGTTGGAAGTCTAATGCCATTACCTGGACAAGACTATGGGCCTCATGCAGTAAGCGTTGATAAGGGAATTATCGCCATTTTATAGCCAAAATTGGGTTTGAGATTCAGTAAGCGCCGATAAGTGCTTGATATCGCCATGTTTCGGAGCCGATTATTTTGTTATGGCCAGTCGGCTGCCGATAAGCCTGTTTTCGCCACTGATCGCCACTTTTTTAAATCGGCTGGATTCAACAAAAAAAAACAGCTTATCGGGCCTGATCGGCACTACGAAATTGAGATGTTATGGCCAATTTCTCCCGCCAACTAAAGTTGGCAGTTTGAAGGGGAGAACGATCGCTAAGGCTGCCGCAACGGCACTTAGAAAAAAAAACTTCTGTACATCAATGGAGTCAATGGAGCGGGGACGTATAACAGTATAGTACTGTTTACGTTTCATTGCTCACAATACAAACGTCATTTGCATTACAGTGTGGGGGCATTCCCTGCATTGTGTCACAGCTGACGTGTATTATTTGCATAACATTATACTTTTACATGTTTGCAGCATTTGCGGGTCACATTACTCATCATGTGATGATGTGCCAAGGGAAAATACTATACTCAACTCTTAAAGGAGAACCTCACATCATATCACACATTTTACTGAACTGAGCAACAATTATTTACATGATGTTACACATGACACACATGTCACACATACACCGTATATTCATGTTCCTTTACATTACACAATGCTTGTAATGTGACACGCATCTTTAAACGTTCATGTACATCTGTCTTCTCATGTTTACATATAGTTTTGGGTCCTCCCTATTTTCATGACGTCACTTATTGGACGCTCAATCACATTGCATGTTTACATTGTAACCGTAGCATTACAAGCACTTCAACCTAACTTATACACACATGTACAGTAATTCAGCATTGGGACACCTTGTAAACTCATTCTATAGCAACTATCCTCATTACACAAATGCATGCATATGCACATGACTATTCATTGTTGTCAACATGTCACAATAACATGCCTAATTACACATGTTACACAAAACTTTTCCCACGTCAATCTCAGCCTTTTTGTCTAATTACATGACTGACTGTTGCGTTCACAAGTGTTACATGCATTGCACATGCAACTATTTATTTGCAAGCAATGTTTCTACAAAGGTTCACGTCACATCATTGCCAAATATCATCATTCCCTGCAGAATACACACAACAAATACTTATAACAAGAACTGCACACAGCTTGCCACAGAAGTACTTTATTATGTTAATGTAACACCTTGCATTTTACTATGTCACCTGACATCATCACATACCTATTTAAAGGACGCCCATTACCTGATCATTCACAGCTACTCATTTCAAAATGTTGAGATTGTTTAGGAGACGGAGGAACATTCTTTTCTATGACATGCTTGATGATGAAGACAATCATATAGGGCAAGGGAGGGACACACCGAGGGACAGTGACAGTGACAGGGACAGTCACGCGGATACGACAGAGACAGGGAGAGGGACAGGAGATCAGAGGAGAAGACAGAGGAGACAAGTTGTGCCTCGTCCGCGTCTGTACAGGGAGAGAACCCTGTTAGATGGGATGAGTGAGGAGGAGATTGTAAGTCGCTATCGTTTGAGTTCAGCAGCAATCTTAGCTCTTTATCAGGAGATAAGGGGAGATTTAGATTTTTTCACAGCCAGAGGTCGTGCAGTCCCTGGGCTTGTTAAAATGCTGTGCTCATTACATTATCTTGCTTCCGCGTCATACCAGACAACTGTGGGCATAGTGGGCGGGGTCTCGCAATCTACATTCTCGCGGGCCTTGACCCAGTTTCTCTATGCACTCAATAGACGCGCTAGGAATTATATTCATTTTCCTACAGAGGCGACAGAGTGGCTGGAAGTCAGGACTGGCTTTTATAATATAGCAGGGATACCATGTGTGCTGGGTGCAATCGATTGCACACATGTTGCTTTGATTGCACCTAGTCAGAGTGAGCATGTGTACCGCAATCGTAAGCACTACCATTCACTTAATGTACAGGTGGTATGTGATGCGACGATGAGGATAATGCATGTGGTACCCAAATTCCCTGGTTCCAGTCACGATTCCTCTATCCTGAGGAACTCTTCAGTCTTCCATGCGTTCGAAGAGGGACATTTTGAACATGGTTGGCTGCTGGGTGAGTACACATTTACATGTTCTAACACAAAACACATTTTTATTTAGGAATGTTGGCATTGTACAATTTGATCACTAATGTCAGCTTATGTGTGCTCCATTCATTATAGGTGACTCAGGATACGGAATTAGGCCGTGGCTCTTGACTCCGGTGCTAAACCCTCAAACTGAAGCAGAGGAGAGGTACAATGCAGCCCATATATCTACAAGATCTGTTATAGAGAGGACATTTGGCCTACTCAAGACCAGATTTAGGTGTCTGGACAGAACTGGTGGGGCTCTTCTATACAAGCCTCAAAAAGTGTCTGATATTATCCTTGCCTGTTGCATTTTGCATAATGTTGCACTCAGGCACAATGTACAGTCAGACCTAGCTGAGCCTGTGGTAGACGAGCATCCCACCCATGTAGCTGCTGAAAATGAACAAACAGCCAGTGGTGGCCAGACACGCCAGAATCTCATCAATTCATTTTTTTCTTGTAAGTACAAACATATATGTTCCAAGTTCTACTTTTATACTTACATTATGTTATCTTAACAATAATGTTTTTTTATATACCCTTCTGGTAGGACACAGATGAATATGGGTTGCACACCTTTCTTCTCTCTGCTGTGTGCACAAAGGGATGTGGCACCGGTATGTTATTGTTGCACAGGTTATATAATCCCTCTTCAATTTTACTTTAGTTGTGTGTATGTGAATAAAACTGGGGTAACAAAGCACTAATATTTTAGCATTGTGTTGTTCCTTATGCTAACACAATACACATATTATGCCCATACTCATTCATGCTTCTAGTATGCTTACATACAATGTTATTGGTGCAGTGTAACATGTACATCCATATGATGTGTACACCAGGCTGATTTACATTTTGAATGTCATGAAATATACATGGTGTTGCACATTTAACACCAAATACACACTTTGCTGTGTTGTTTACGGTACTGAAGATGGCATGTCAATGTTTGCAATATATATATTGTTCCTTTGCATTATAGGTATATCTCCAGTATGACTGATCATGGTATGTATATTTGCTGACATCTCTCATAAGATGTGCCTACATCAATCTTCCTATAATTATTTGTAGTAAAAACCCAACATATTGGTTTAAACACAAATGTTACATATATGTACTTTCTGTATCATGTATATGCATTTAGCTACTCTTGAGCTTTCATGTGCATTGTATTAGAAAATGATTACTCCCATTTCATCACATTTTATGTATGTTTCCTTATAAATTCCATTAATGTAATATAGAGGTGTTTGGAGAAAAGGGGATAACTGTACTTATTTGTTTACTTACGGGAGATCATTCATCGCGGATGAAATTGACTGATCATAACACTCCATGCATGAATGCCTGTAATCACAACAATGCGTACTACATCTTATATTTAGCAATGTTGGTGTTTTGTAATGCTAGGAATTAATAGTCAACATTAATTTAAATTTGTGACATGTGTATGTATAAGTCACACGTGTGTGGATGTGTCCTACATGTACCAAGTGTTAAACTGTTAACAGAGAAGACAAATTTGTCGCTAATGTTACTGTCATTTAGCATTTATAATTTACCAATATGACAATGTTGGTAATATTTTTGGAATATAAATCACGTCACTTCATCATTATCATGATGTTAATTATCAAGTATTCTCACAATTGTAACGTCAATCACGTGCACATTAGCATAGACACACTTTGTAACACAACTGTTTGTGTCTGTATCAATTTGTGTAGGATCCATGTATAACACCGACAAATGATAACACCAGCTTTATTATGGTAGCTTATATCATCATATTGACTATACTATGTATTTTTAGAACGTTTAATAAACACAGTAAACTATAGTTAGTTAGGTTAATGAAATATACACAGAAACGTACTTCATTACATGATGTTGATGTCATAATCAGAACATCATGCATTGTAGGGGACCACAACATCTGGCCAATAACATTATTTGCTACAGTCCCAAACCATTTTATCAACATACCCATGTAACAAGAGATTTTTAACAAGAAATGGCTAGTTGGTTGTAAGTGTCCTTTACATTGGGAGAAGGAGTGGCTCAGTGAGTAAAGACACACACTGGCACTGAGATTTTGAAGCAGGGGAGTCTGGTTCAATTCCCGGTGTCGGCTCCTTGTGACCTTGGGCAAGTCACTTTATCTCCCTGTGCCTCAGGCGGCAAAAAATAAATTGTAAGTTCCACGGGCCAGGGACCTCAGCCTGAAAAATGTGTCTGTAAAGCGCTGTGTACAACTAGCAGCGCTATACATGAACATGCTCATATTATAATTATTATTATTATTATTATTGTTACATAGTTTCGACAGTCATACGTTCCATTACACAATAGAATTCACAAATGTGTTAGCAGAGTGGGAATGGTTGTTATATATAAAACACATCATGCCATAAAATGATAGTAGTCATTAAAGAACACTCAATAAAAATTCATGAGGCACTATTTTGCAACATCATTATGTTAATTAAGTGCTTATGCAATATAGGCATAAGGGTATCACATTTTTAATTGTTTGTTAATAAGCGCTGCAAGCAATATAAAATTAGTTCCATATGTAGTATAGTAGTCGGTGGCTCCTCCTCACAATCATCTCATATAAAGGTAGACTCTTCTGAAATCATACATTGATCCGATTGTATCTTCCCCGACATCTCTGAAATACAGCAAACACATGATGGTCAAATATGGCACCTTACTATATATGTATCCGTGACAACGCATTACACAGCTCTATATGATTGTGTACATACACACGTCACTCACTTATATGTTAGAACTACAAGTGTACATCAGTATGTAATGTTTCTTTAAATTTGTAGCAGGCATAACTATGTATATGATGTGAACGTTGCCTGTATACTGAAAAATGTGCGCGCACATCTTAGTGTGCGCACGCACTTCACGCTTGGCTGCACTAACTGTTAGCGCATGCGCAAAACAAAGCGTACGTTGTGCGTTCAATACATCTTGAAAATACCATTAAACATAAAATCTTTATTTCAAATACAATGAATACGAAACTACATTCGTTCTAAACGAGTACATCTGTATTCTTTTTAAACAGACGTGTTTGGACAGAAAGGACGGCCGATAACACAATGCGCAAATGCAATACGTGTGACGTCATGTTAAACCAGCGTGAAACGCACGCTAACTCTCCTCCCACTCAATTAACATTCGGCTAACGCCCACTTTACGGCTACAAACACTGAGCCGCACACATGACACACTGCAGTTACCGTTACTATAACAAAACATGACAGCCAATAGGCTTTGAGGCGCGCACGTCGCTTGGGGGCGGGACTTACATCCGTAATCCTTTTTAAGGACGCCTTGGGCCATGACAAGGGTCCCACGTCATACGTGGTGGACCCGCTTTTAAATGTTGCATGATAACAAAACAGGTATGTGTTAGAGTTATGTTAAAATGTTGCTAATATGGTTAAAGGGATAGGAAAGTACGTATATTTATTCCGTCAGCAATGTGTACTACTCTTTCAGGTTATACTATATTGTATTCGGCAACAATTTCTTTGTGATCGCTACATGTTATGCAGTCTGCAATGTTACGCTGTATCCACGCATTGAAAGGGAAAATGGTGGTTAAAAAAAAAAAAAAAACATTTAAATGCACAGTCAACGCATAACGGTTGTTATATTTACCATTCTTCTAGAATTAACTCTTCGTCTGGCTGCAACTGGTCGCTCCAGAAATGCAAGGCATTTTCATCCACGCTTGACCCACCCGCTGAATCCAGTATGACACACATCTCCTCCATGAAGCGCTCATAGGAATCGCCACTGCTTTCTTCAAACAATTGGTCGGGAGGTAGGTTCATTTCTTCTGGTTCCCATTCCAATGCATTTTCAGCTGAAAGGCTTGGTACATAATCATAGTACTTTTGTTGTTGTACAATGTGGGTTTCAGGAATGGAGGGTGCAGATATTGCAGCAGGTATCGATTCACACGGAACAGTAGTAGCGGATCCATTGCTATTGGCATTAGGAATAAATATGCCTTTCACAACAATATATGTGCCCTCTTTCAGGGTAAAATGCTTTTCCTTTGCAATCTTCCAGAAACCATAGGTGTGTTCTAGCTTATCCTGCACACGTTCAAAAAAGTCATTAGTTGATAAAGTGAATCTTATTGAGGAATTAAAATTCCGCGCATGCCTACGGTCTTGGTAATAAGGATATTTTGCTCGAATCAAATCATAGATTTGGCGTGTGCTTGCTTTTTGACCGCGACTGTTTAAAATTGCTTCTGAAACCATGTACTTATACCCTAAAAGGGGATTCATATTGTTAACGAATTCATCAGCCATGTCAGAGTAGCACAAAAGATGTGTGCAGTTCTGTCTTCTTTGCTCATCAAAATGATTCTGCTCAATGGCTAACAAAATCCTGTGTTTCGTTTTCAAGGTCAACAAAAGTAACTACTTTTACTCCTTATTTCAAACGCCAATTGGATGTGTCCTTTTAATTGGTTTAAGTTTTGTGGTTAGTGATAGGCGAATGTGGGAAAAAGATGTATCATTATTTTATCTCGTTTGTGAAAACATTCCTACACTTATTTCAGTAACATTGAGTTTTCTAGAAAAATAACAAAGAGCACTGTGTGAAAATAGTGCTTAGACAGCCATATCAGTAAATACACACACCTGCAAAATGAAATGTTTTTTTCCCACATACTTTTCTGTGTGTATTTGAAAGTCTGGTTAACTACCTGTCTGCATGAGTTTAAATACGTGTGTATCTATATATATATAAATATATCTCTCTCATAAAAAAATATATATATATATATAAAGTGTATATTGTACTATATGTATAGTGTGTGTGTGTGTGTGTGTGTATATATGTATATGTATATATATATATATATATATATATATATATATATATATATATATATATATATATATATATATATAATGTATCTTTTTTTTTTTTTTTTATATATTGCAGGAGTACACACAACATATTGATGGCAGTAAGTAGGCCTTGTATGAAACCTATTTAAATGGTGATAAACATGAGTGAATTAAGTCATAAACATTTGTTTGCACCCAATAATGTTAGAGGCTCACACTTAGTATAGTTGTCAAACATTAGGCCTGTATTATTAAAATAGTGTGTTTTCACAAGGAAGCATGAAGTGTATGTTTTTTGTAAATACATCTATACCAGTTTAGATAGTACTATATATATACACACACACACACACAGTGTGTGTCTGTGTGTGTGTGTGCATATATCAATACATACTACATATATATTAGTATCAATTCAGAGATGTTCTTGAAACAAGAACACATAAATGATTAAAGGACAACATTACAATGGCCACCAAAGGTAAGTAATATTTAACACAAAATCCTGCTGTACACGTACAAGAAAGATGTTTGCAGTTAAATAGGTGCTTTTATAATTGCATGAAAATAATATGCACATGCAATGATTACATCAATTAACACACCTAAATGTAATGTTTTGCTGCAAAGTCAATGGCAGCTTCTCTAAACTTAGCAACTGGCTCCTGGTGGACCATTACTGAACAGACGATTAAAACATAAATATTTATAACACTATTCATTAATTAGGAGTGTTAACATTTCCAAAACTTCACGTGTACAAGAACATACTTGAAAGTTTGGAAACAACACAGTCTTCAGCATACATACAATAGTAATTAGATAATCTGAAGTCAACAAAACAAGGCCAAAGACATATTTTCTGAATTATAACATTTATTTTTTTTGTTCCTTTTGCGAGCGAGTAACAGGCCTGCTTGTTGTCTCTTGAATTTTCCTTTTTCTTTTGCCACCAACTTTAGGCACAACAGAGCCACTTTGAGTGGCCTCTGGCACTTCACGGGCAGGGCTTGTGGCCAGTGACTGTTCACCTACGGGGCTTGTGGCCAGTGACTCACCTACAGGGCTTGTGGCCAGTGACTCACCTACAGGGCTTTTGGGCAGTGATTCACCTACAGGGCTTGTGGCCAGTGACTCACCTACAGGGCTTGTGGGCAGCGATTCACCTACAGGGCTTTTGGGCAGCGATTCACCTACAGGGCTTTTGGGCAGCGATTCACCTACAGGGCTTTTGGGCAGTGACTCACCTACAGGGCTTTTGGGTAGTGACTGTTCACGGACAGGGCTTGTGCCCACTGACACATGTGAGCAAGTTGGTAGACACTGCACAAGTGATGGTTGGTCTGTTTCATGTGTGTCTTTTGTTGTTTTTGACCAAAAACTGGTCAGTAGTAACTGCTTGTGTTTTCTTTTTGTGGCCTCCTTTGTAGGTGTCAGCTGCTGAATTTGTACAGATGGCAGCGGTAGGATGTCGTCAGGAACCTGCACAGCAATGTCTGCTACTTGACCGGTAACATTTGGGCCTGGTGAATGAATATAAGAAGCATGTGGTGAAAACTGACCTGCATGAACAGATCCTGCCTGTGAGCTGTTGAATTGTGGTACATTAGTCATTCTCCAGTAATTAGCTTGTGTTTGCTGAACAACTAATGCTTCGAATGAGGTGTTGATTTTTTGCAACTGTTTAGGCACTTCAATGAAGACTCTGTGGAGATGTGCCAATTGTGAAACTGTTTCTTCCTGCAGTGCAATCATCCTTTCCAGCACTGTCATCAGGTCAGAATGGCGACGATTTTCTGCTTCCACAATTTTTCCCTCAGAAGCTACAATTGCATCATATGTGGTATTTGCTGGACGTTTTGGCGGTAAAACAGTTTCAATTGGAACCTCTTCATGGTCACTTGCTTGTATTTGTGTCTATGGCGGCGGCGGCGGCATCATCATCATCATCATCATCATCATCATCATCATCATCAAAATCCTCTTCATCATGTTCTACAAATAAATGTACACATTATTAAATGGCATGTTAATCTCTGCTGTGTTACTATGTAATTGTACTGTGTCATAAGTAACAACTAACATGTTTCCATACGTTTTATAACCTCACATTAAAAACTACCTTGACTTAAGAATAATGTTTGGATTTAGTATGAAATATGAGTGAATGAAAACTTGCTGTAAACTCACAACTCCTACATGATAGTTAACATCACTAACACAATACAAGTTGCCTTACACTTCATTTTCACTGACACTAAGTAATCCTATTTAAAGAAGATGTGCAAAACAAATAATGAACATGACAACATAACATATAGAAGAGCACATATTATATGGCCACCAACTGATACACTCACCTTCTAGGTGTGTTGAGCTGGCTGACCCAGGTGAAGACACTTGTTCAGTCTCAGGTGACACATGTCCTTCAGGGGCAACTATATATAACAATAACATAAGTTTTACATTTACATGAGTAAATATTGAACAAACAGTTATTGTATGTTCTGTATTTATGAGTACCTAACAGCATCATTTCCTTAACCCAAAATGTGTGTGTGAAAGTGAACATAAATAGTTGTAATAACAATGTGCATGCCTGTGTACTTAGAACTTTTGAGTTCCCTAACATAAAACATACTATGTTCCTGCAGTAATGCGTGAGGATAAATAGATAAAATTTGTACATAAAAATCATATGTTGTGTAGTGATATCAGTATCATAATGTACATAACTATCATGAGATGACCATTCACAATGGTTATCATGAAGGTGGTCATATTGCAAAAAGTGTTGTTTTTGGTAGAGGATATGTGTGGTACATTAATATAAGATGTGGCACACCTGAATGTGGCTGTGACTCAACAAGACAACACATGCAGTGTGTGATAATGTGTCGTTGATAGTAGTTCAACTATAGATATGAGTGAACTAATGTGTGACGTACGCTTTGATAAGTAATGAGTTGTTGGGGCATTTAGTAGCTAAAGTGAAGCTTTCAAATGAGTGTGATTAACTTCAGTTGTGCTAGTCAGGTTGTAAGAACTTTATTCACTTCCCCAAAAAGCCTAATCAGCCACACCTTTCAATTACTTGAAACAGGTGAAAATGGTGTGAACTAAGTTGACCCTAAAATGAGGCTGTAATTAGTGTGTGTGCTGAACCCCACCCCCTCTGTTGAAGTGTATGCTGTGATGAGATATTAATTGCAGCTGCTTTAACACAATGGTAGATGAGCTAAATAGTCGTGTGCAGTTTTTAAGTTATGAAAACAATGACATAAAATATGATACGTGTGCCTCATTATGCTGTCTGTATATGACTTAAAGCAAAAATGGACCTTTTCATAAACAACTATAGATGTGTTAGTGCAAGTGATGTTTGTAGGCCGTTGCATGCAATATATTTGATGCATGCTTAAAATAGGCAATAATGTCATGTTTGTCGGAGTAAAATAAATACAATACACAATAATATTATACATATTTCTGTTCTGTACCTGTAGCTACTAATAATTTCTCATTAACATGTGTTACACATGTGTACTACCCTGTTGTTCCCCATCTTCGCCCACCATCAATTGCTTCCACTGCAGCAATGCATTTTGGGAATTCACATGTAAATGAGCACGCAATGGCACGTGCTATATTAGTTACTGCTTTTAGTAGGACTACAACATATATGTCTATTTTGAGATATATATATATACAGAATCAGACATATACATATATAGATGCAGGTATGCTTATATTGTGAAGACAGTATAAAAAGCAGTGTAACTATGCAAAATAACTGTAAGCAACGACACGCCTAGTACAGTAATATTTCTCACCTGGTGGAAATTGTGAGGGGTAAATTCCTATATCACGGTCACCAGGTAAGCCTTCCACGACGACGGGAAGTAATTTTGCCCGAAGCAGCTCCTCCAATGGACTTAATATGAGACGTTGTGGTGTGGGCCCACCTCCAGTGCCAGTAGCATGCACGCGTTGGTGTTGTATTTTCTTTTTCAATTTGGACCTAATATCATCAAATCTCTTGTGACAATTCCGCTTGTCCCTCACATGATTCCCACACGCATTGACACCAATGACTATTGTGTCCCACATTTCTTTTCTGCTTGCTGAACTTGTCCGCCCTTGAAAAACATATAAAATATATGAGGTAAATGAATAATAATAGAAGCACCAGTTTCCTACACTGCTAGCTGTTCCAAGAGATAGCAAACATGCTGTTTTATGTGTAATATGTGAAGCACATGAGCATTCACTACTAAACCTATACATGTAAGCAAGGTTGCATTCATATTGTATGCAGTTATGGCAAATTGACCGCCTGTGTTTAGTTGTCCTTGTAAGGCATGATAAAAAGCTGTGTTTCCAGACTAATTAACATAGAAAGATATTCTGAACCCATATTTGCATATGAACAAAACTCAGATGACCTAGGATCACATGTATTTGAATAATAAATGTAAAGGTACACTTACCTAGTAAATGTCCATATATACTGTCATAGTGCTCCAGAATGCCAGTGACAAGAGCTGTATTTTCCTGGTCATTGAAGCGAGGATTACGTGGCTTCTCCACACGTTTCTTCCGAGCAGGTTTAGGGTCAGAGCTTGGCTGGTGCTGACTGGACTCTCCTTCTTCCAATGGAAGAGCCTCCAAAAGCTGCCCACCAGCAAGCACGCCACCACCAGACACCCCATCAGCAACTGCGCCACCAGCAGCACTCACAGCACCAGCACTCCCACTCCTAGCACCAGCACTCCCACTCCTAGCACCAGCACTCCCACTCCTAGCACCAGCACTCCCACTCCCAGCAACAGCACTCCCACTCCCAGCAACAGCACTCCCACTCACAGCAACACCACTCGGTGCACCAGCAACATCACTCCCCTGAACAGTACGTTCACTCCGACGCGTACTCGCACGAGTAGCACTCCCACTCCCACCAGCATCACTCTTCCCACGCTTTGCGGGCATACTTCCAGCACTCACAAAAAACAGACAACTAATGTACAGCCAATCACACGAAACACTTCCACATATAAAACAAGACAAAGATGTAAACAAAACAACAATGGACAAAGCTCACCCAATACATAACAAGTCTCTCCGTCAATATGCAAATGTTCAATCAGCCAGCTCTGTGCGTCTCTCTCTCTCTCTCACTCCCAACAACACAGAGAATGATTAGCAGTACACGTTGCCTTTAAATATGGCGCGCAATCCAATACATGCTTGTTTCGCCTGATTCAGCAAGATTTGTGATTGGGCAACCTATCAGCACCCCGCCACGCACGCCGATACACCTGTGTGTGATCGGCTAATCATCGTGAGAGTGGGCGGATTTGTTTTCGGGTTGATTTTGAATGTATTCGGCACTTACTGCATACGGAGAGGAAAAATCGCCATTAACATGACTAATCGGTAAGCTTGCCGATTTCACTTAATCGACGCTTACTGCATGAGGCCCTATGTTATAGCTGGAGTGGTAGATATGGGAATAATTCAGGACGATCAATGGACTAAATTAGAACGAAAGGAAGACCTAAAATAATTTAAGATACCACAAGTGAACAAGGGAAAGGACCCAAGTATTAAGAGGTATACACTGATAGCTGTGAAAATAAAGATGCAGATTATTTTTGTGCCAATGGGATTATAACCTACAGGGACATATCCTGGTGTTGACGGAAAGATAAATGTACTGTAACAAATCAACCGTTAAATCCTGTATGGTATTTAGGAGCAGGGAAATTCAGTTAGCATCAATCAGAATATGGGCCACAAGAAATTCAAACCCATAATTGTTCAGTAACTAAATGGATAGGGCCAGGATTATGGTGTCGTTTAAATGAAACAACTATGATGAAAGGAAATTATGGGATTATATGGGCCCCTGTATTGCAGAATAGTACACATAATCTCAAGTATTTTAAACCTCAAGGATGGATAACTCATTTGGGATTTGGAAAAGAGATGTATCAATGGTTAGCTGATACAAGTTACTTAAAATTAGGAATCCACGACTTTGGAAAGTCCAGAGTAGTGTTAGAGAATAACACTAAAGAATTGTTACATATTAAATGGGAATATGAGACAAGAAATGTGTTATGGCGGGCCTCTCTATTCAAGTGATAAACCCATTTGTATTATAATTAGTACTTATGTTATTAATGTTTTTCGCATTACTTTATTTGCATTTTCATTTTAAGTCATTTATAGGAACGTCTGATTGCTGAAGTACATGAGTTACAAAACAATGTTCTGCTAGCACTTCGCTAGGAGTTCCAATTGGCACTGAGGGGAGTTTGTAGAAAGGTCCCGTGATTCAAGAATCCATGTTTTTCTTACTAGCTTTCATTTTGTCTATGGTATGTAAGACTTTGTAATTACAATTAGGACTTTGTTTTTCACTGAGGTACACGCAGAGGTCATGACAAAGGTACAGTATGCTGGGAGTGACAATAGATAGCTAACAGCAACAGGGTCATAAAATAGGTATTTTGTGATCATAAAGTTTTAAACACTATAGACAAAATGGAAGATAGTAAGACAAAATGGATTCTTGAATCCTATGAGATATTTCTACAGAGCAGCAGTGGGGATCATGAGCTGTGGCAATGCTTTGGTCTCAAATTCAAAATGACCAAAGATGCAGAGTTGCATGTGGACAAAATGGAGTAAGCCTGATACAATGAGAAATACCAACATTACATTTTAAAACAAGAATGTGTAAAAAAGTTTGAATACATTTCCAGGCTAGACAAAAGACAAAGAGGAGAAGCACAACCTTTTCTTAGTAAAATATAAATATATTTATGAGCCACAAATACCCCCAATTCTCACTTACATCTACTGTAAGGTAAAACCAATGTGCACAGCAGAAAAACAGACAGATGAGCTAGGCTCCAAGAGACTTACAGTATTCACCGCTGACCAGATCTATGAGAACGAAAGGCACACTGGAAATGTATTCACTCCCTTTCAGTCCTGCTTTAGTTGGCTTGATACAAGAAGTTTTGGCGTCTGCATGTTAGCCCTGTTCTCTTCCAGATTCTCCTCAGATTAGCTCCGCATCTATGCTCGTTTTACATCTCCACGTCAATCCATCACAAGAAGAGGGTTGTGACTTTGCTTTTGAATGTTGGACAACAAGTTGAGAGAAGGGTTAGAGATTCCACCCTTTTTTGCGTGTAAGGTGATAAAATACTTTGGTGACTATATTGGAGCACAGGTAGAATGCTTGATGAAGAGTATTAATGCATGACATTAATTGAGCAAATATTAGTCATACCAATCGATATCCTCTTCTGATTGTTTTTTGTTTGTTTCCCCATTAAAAGGCATGTGAATACAAAAAACATTGTATACTGCTTAAAAAGTATAATTATCTAGCCTTCAGATACATACTGTGTACCTGTATAACATGTGCTCCTAACCTACATTGTCTGAGATAAAAAAACAAAATCAGCTTCCAGCAAGCACAGCACTCACATTTCAAAGATAGAGATTATCAGTCCAACAATGAACTGCAAACCCTATGTGACCGTACTATAGGCAATCAGTTTTCATTCAGCTATGCATTCAGCCAATGATAAGAGAGCATCTGGCCAAAAAGAGATAACAATTAACATTTGCAACTCATTGTTATTTTAGACACATTCAAAGGTTCATGTGAATGCATTTTATACTGTAGGTCTTTTAGACTTGTTCCTGTAGTCATTAGCCTGGGAGTAAGCCTAGAACCCCAACAGGTGGAAACTCTTAATCAGTAACCTAATCACAGACCAGTTTAACAACAATTATACTGTACAGTACCTTTCCTGTTATACTAGCTTAATTCTGAGATGTTTTAGTCATCTTACAAGATTATTTAAGATAACAGATTTTATTATTTTAGCAAGAAACAATATTTAACAAAAGGGAAGAGGCACCTCCGTATTGCAAGAGGGATTTAATATGCTTACTCAAATTTCAAGTTGTGGTTTTCGTATATATTTTTTCTATTTTTGGCTGGCCTTGTAAGACATGCTTTTCTTGACAATTACTCCTAGATGTCTATGATAAAGTTTTACATTAACTATGCGGTTAATATCAAAGTACAAAGCATATGCTAATAAATTTCTTTCTGCGTAGAAATAATTACTTCACCAAATACTTTGGGTACTTCAGGAAAAGACCACATGGTTACTCAGCACTGGATAATACCATATGTATCCTGATTTGCGGTTCAGTAAACAAGGTCAGGCATGAGGTGAATATTTCAATGTATTGAACACTAGTCCCAATAAGATATCAACAGTTAAACTCTTATAATATTTTAAAAAGCAGCAGTCTGGCATGACAGTAAGTCTACCACTGTTTGAAAATAATGATGAATGTGCTTCTCATTCAAACAAAAATAATTGAAGACAAAAAAAAATAACTTTCTTGTTATTTTAATATTGTGTTATTTTATTTAACATGGGTAATGCAATTTAGTTTCTTATATTTATAGCTCTCCTATATGCAGGCTCTTAGTAAAAAAAAAATATTTAATTAAATTATCTGCATGCTCTGGCAATGCAATACATGAGATTATCAGAGTAGCCAGGAGCAGTAAGCCAACATGAATAAATATCTTATGTAATGTCTGAGCGGACCTAATTTGGGTGCATAGAGCTCACCAAAAGTACACAACTCACATTTTCCTATAAACTATTCTCTTGTAAATAACACATTTAATTATGAATGTGGGATCAGGAGATATGTAACTTATAAAAGCAGATGTACTTGTACTGTAAATACATCACTCTATTAGAAAGGACGACCCTGCAGTAAAACACCAGATGTAATTAACAGCAATTTGGAAAATCCTGAACTTTACGGTTTATACCAGGCTTCGTTTTTCCAAAAAACTAAAGATTTAGATGAAAATGATCAGGTACAAAGAGTATGTTTTGAAAGGTTTGTTTTAAACTATCCAAAGTTCATTGCATATTAACAAACATGACTTAAAAGGCAAAATTGAGAATGAATGTCCTTTTCCAATGTATTTGCCAAGAACGTGTCTTCTGAAAATGAATGGGTATGTTCACTTTGAACACAAATCAGTTAAACTTTGGCAATGACATCCTAAGTCAAAACCAAATTATTTAAAAACATTTTCTCCATTGAACAATGTGGAGAAAATATGGTTTAGGGTTATGTTATATCACACTGTCTTTTCTAAAAAAAAAAATCACTAGGCCCACATCTTTAGTAATGAATAGTCTAAATTTGAAACAATGGAGGCTATTCATTGAAGTGTAGTAGGGCTGATCAGGCCCTACCACATGGAAACTCCCATTCGGAGGTCTAAGAAGTCTGAATAGACTGTATGGTGTCTATTATGTTAGAGCTTAATTTCTGAAAAATCTAAAATATAGCTCTCCACAGCAAAGTCAGAAACCAGACTGCTCATTTCAGCGTTTGTCAACAAAAAGCCAATCAACCCTCACAGCACCAAAGCAATTTGACTTTAAATCCACTAATTAATGGTGAAATGGATCAGGTGCTTTGCACGCTACAGACTTGAGGCAAATGACATGTTGTGTGTCCTTCCTCTAGGGGTGAAAGGGAAAAAGCAGTACAAATGTAGCCAAAGTTTTTGCAACTTAAAGCATGGATTGTGCATTATAGTGAGTTAGCATATCATGTTAATGGTTTTGCGCAGTGTGTGATTGTCAAAGGGTGGCTGCTGCATAGAAGAATCCCAGTGGCCAGAACAGCAAATGGTTTCAGTAAAGTAGTATTAAAGATGGGGTATACTTTAATAACTTCTGGGAGTTCCAATTGTAAGGACACGTGATTTATAAGTGCTGAAATCCAGAAGGGGCCTGTTACAGGGACAATGCAGCGACACGTGGGTGTTCTGAGTATATACTATTTATTTCAGCCAGCAAAGAAAATATGGAACAAAATAATAGAGCTTTTCTTCAGCATAGAAAGGGTTAACAAAAACATAAGTCCTTGATAAGGGCTTCGTCCTTTTCCCAGCAAGGGTTCTCAAGTCCATGTTAAAGCAGAGCAAAAGGTCCAAGATACACAGACCTTATTTCAGGCTTTCTCACTTCAGAGTTTTAGCATGTCTTTCTGCAATCTATATGAAGAACAATGCACAAGTCTAGAGTCTGTGTTTCTCAAGCCCCTTAACGAGGCAGCTGGGACCCAATTAATTAACCCAGCCTTTTCAAAGCTGTAATTAACCCGGTCACTGCTGGACCGCAAACCTATACATAGGTCTCCCAGATATACTGAGTTTACCCTGTCACAGGGCCAATTAATTTTTGACCCAATTTACTGTAATGGTAGGGACCATCAACCATAGGTTTTTAGTCAAAAGACAGACCTTATCCACAACGAGAAACTTTGGGGATGGTCTGCTGTGTTGGTCAGCTGTTTTCTTTTATCGTGCCTGGACCTCATGAAGTGTCTCTTTAAGGGTTTCTTGGACTTCTCGTAAGACCACAAGTTTTTCCGTGACCACTGGAAAAGGACCAAAGGCGGAAATCGGGGGGAAAAAGTTGGGTGAAACTCAAAATTTTAGAAAAAAAAGGCCACAGCTGTGCCGAGGAATGATAAGAGTTGTTGTAAGAGAACTCTACTAGAGGTAGAAAGTCAACCTCGTCATCCTGAAGGTGCCAAACAAAACAGCGTAGATATTGCTCCAGGGTCTGAGTGGTGCTCTCAGTTTGGCCATTCGATTGGGAGTGATAGCCGGAGGATAAACTTAAACGAATTACCAAAGAAGAACAGAAGGTCCTCCAGAATCTTGAAGTGAATTGCACCCCTCTATCAGATATGATCTCGGCTAGGGTCCTGTGATGACGGAACACCTCTCTTAAGATCAACTTCACCGTGATTTTATTCAGCTCCCGATAGTAAATACGGGGCATAGGAAGACGTCCTTCTTTTCCATGAAGATGATAGCTACACCTGCTGAGGATGTAGAGGGTCAGATGAAACCCTTGGGCAGATTCTCCTGGCGGTAGTTTAATAGTACTTTTAATTCCGGTTCTGAAAGGGAATAGATTCTCGCGAAAGGAATGTAAGCATCTGGTCGTGGTTCAATGTGGCAGTTGTAGGGATGATGAGGGGGAAGCTTATCTGTGTTTTTCTTGTCACAAACATCTAAGAGTTCTGAATATTGGATAGGAAGTAGATCTTCCTGGGAGGAAGAAATCTTGTGTACTCAAACGCACTCCAGTGCCAGAACCTTAGGCAAGCAAGAATCCCCACAATCACCAGAAACCGGGGTGAAGGGATAAGATTAAATTAAATTAATTAACAGGCAAGTGCTCTTTTCCCCTAGAGCCACCACAATTAACATTGTGGGTCAAAGTTTTGATGAGCTCATAGAGGACATGTTCTTTAAACAGGAGCTTTTCAAAACGGTGGTCCTTCCCTTAGATTTTCTGCTATAGCTACAGTAGTTGGTCATTTGACAGTACCGCCAAAAGGATATCAGACAAAGGTTCACCCAGGGCCAAGATGTTCTGCACTGACATGGCACCTCTGGAGATGTTTGGTGTGCTGTGCCCCATGGGTTGTATTCTCCTTATTATTAATTAATATTTCCCCTTCATTTTTATTGAGTGCACCCCCTCATCAGGAATTTTAACAAAGAGAAGAGAGTGCATGAGTGTGTGCCTGGTTGGAGAGTGGGGACAAGCGGTCTTAGGGATGCTTCCTAGAATAGCATTCAGGAACCGTAGTCACCTTTCAATCAAGATGAGACAGAAGCATCCCCTGAAGTTACATGTGTTGGGAACTATTTTATGCCAGGGAATGGACTCTGTTGTAATATTTGAAAGTACTGTACCGCATAAATGTTTTACTTTATCAACAAAGTTGCGTAGTACACTTCTGTTATTCTGTAGCTCTGAACTCAATTTGGTGTACACAGACTGGTACAGTTCTGTTTAACATGTAACTTATTTTATGTTCGCACATCCGTTTGTCCCAATCACCCTAAGCACAGTGCATCGGGGGGGGGGGGGCGGGAGGGGGAGTGGGAGGAGAGGGGTCATGCAGGAGAAAGAAATTAATTGGCCACATACCCCACCCAAACCTCCTGACATGAATCTCATATGAATCACATCATTTATTGCAATAACTTTGGCTACATCTGTATGTTAAGGTTAAAAAAGCAGTCAGTCCGTCAGTATTTTAAGGGGATGCCCCATGTGATATGTATAATGTGCCAGATTTAATGTGAGACGAAAAAAGAGGTAAGAGTGGGGAAACATTTATACCAGCAGTACATACTTTAGCAGGCTACTGTAACTGAATGTAGAACTGACTTTAGCCAGACCAAGAAAATGTGTGCCGCAGAATTAAATCATCAGGAATCAGCATGGGAATTCTATAAACCCCAAATCGGAAAATGTGTTCGAGGTAATTGCAATAAAATCTGATGATAAACCTTACAAAGATCAAAGATGACACTTACTCAACAAAAGTGCATATGGTGTGGTGCTACTAAAAAAGAGCAACAGAAAGAATGCCCTGCTAAGAGGCAATATGCTTCACATGTAACACAGTGGTGCAGTCGTGAGCTGCTTTACACGGATAGTAGATAATGTTAGTGACATTCTACAGTCCCAGTTAGAGGACGAAGAATTCCTCTCATATTCCTTGGCCACCCCTCAGAATGCGCCATTTTTACTGAGGGGCTAGGGTAAACCAGAGAAAGTCAGAATAGAAGCCTTGGGGGTGATCTCCTATAGCCTACAGATTGATGTGTAGGCATAGTAGCAGTGTCAAATGTAAATAGCAACATAAGCATTTGAACAAAGAGATACACAGAGAATGCCACATCTTACCAGCAGTTGACCAAACACTGGCAGTGCTACAGAATGCAAAGATATTTACCAAACTAGAAGCAATAGTCACCCCATTTGGTCTACCTTTTAGAATTTAATTTGCATCAGAACCCTGGAAAATGTTGAAAAGATTTCAAGTATAATGTGTCATTGCCATGCAGACAATGTCCTCGTATATGGCACTGACAAAAGGGGAAAATGCTAACAGACTGCATAAAGTCCTGTAAAAGTTTGAGCAGGTTGGCCTAAGCTGAATTACAAGTGCAAGTTTGCCAAGGATCAGATACACTCTCTAGAATTTCAACACAGCATAAAACCAGACCATTTAAACTTTGAGCTACAGTATACTAGAAATGCCAAGACCAAGTTCTTTGTCAGATGTTTAGAGAGTTATGGGAATAACAAATTACCTGGGGAAGTTATTGCCCCATCTTGCATCATTCTAGCAGGTCACCTAAAGATCTTCTGTGTAAAAAAAATGAGTAGTGCGGGAGTGAAGCAAAACAGAAAGCCTTTCAGAAGCTTAAAAAGAGCTCAGCTCATTCAGAGTTTTTACACAGTACTCATTAACAGCAGAAATCAGCATTACAGGGGAAGCATAAGGATTTGGTTTAGGTGCAATTATAACACATGCAAAGATAGAAACAAAGCAGTTACAGGAGCATGTGAGCAGGCCCCAGTTATGGCCTCGGCACTATAGAGCCTGCAAATAAAAGGTCCTACGAAATATAATGGATGTATTATGGTAAATTATTTTGATTCTTTTTTTATAAATTCCTTAAAGATCTATCATAAATGTAATTTACCATCTTAAAATAACAAAAAGGACACTTTAGCAGTTTTTTGTATCTCCTGTAAATTTTGTTATTGTGCAGACAAGTGCCGACCAGCCTTCAGGAAAAGTAGATTGCCAGCGTGAGATAAAATGGCCGTTCCCTCACTGAAATGACAGAGTCGGACCAGTGTCTGATGCTGATATGAGCTCAAGAGACAAAATCAAAACTCAAAATGTTATGTGATTGTGGAATAATTAATACTTGAAATGGAAAGATGAAAAGTAGCTTAACCTACAGTATTTTAAATGAAAGATTTTGTTTCCTAACAGAACCAACAACATCTGAAATACGGATAAACGCAACAAACTAGTTCAAGCTTATCCCCTGGATTTAGAAGCTGATTTTGTTGATGAATTTCTTCTGTTTTCTAAATTTCATGAACGAGTTGTGTCTGTGTATTACAGACACAAATTGATGACAAGTTGGTGAACAGTTTACCAAATGTATAGTGGCGAGAAAAAGTTTGTGAACCTCAATGGTAATTATGGAAATTCCATAGTTTTTCCATGATAACCTTCTTGAATGGAAACCAGTCTTTTCTTAAATATCCAATAGGGTTTATATTAACCAATTCCATGTCTTTTGAAACAAAATGATGTATGAATTAGACAAACAATGATTAATTATGAGTCAGGTTATGTGCAAAAGTTTGTGAACCCCTTGTTTTATCAGCAAAATTAAAGGGAATAATTATAATCAGGTGTTAAAATAACTAGGTAGATCTTGAGAGGTAAGTTTGGGCAACCCTACCCAATATAAAGATCAGAAACTTTGTGAGTGTTAGTTTGGCTTTCCCATACAGGTGTGTGGGAAAGCATCATGCTACGATCAAAATAAATCTCTGAGGACCTCAGAAAAGCAGTTATTGATGATTATCAGTCTGGAAACGGTTACAAAACCATTTCTAAGGATTTGGGGCTCCACCAATCGAATGGCATACAAATTTCAAGATCACAGTCACTCTACCCAGTAGTGGTCGTCCTACCAAAATCTCTCCAAAACAAACTGACAAATAATCCAGGAAGTCACAGAGAACCCCAGAGTAGCATCGAAGGATCTGCAGGCCACTCTCTCCTTGGCTAATGTTCATGGCTCAACAATCAGAAAAAGACCGAACAAGACTGGTGTTCATGGAAGGATAGCAGGAAGGAAACCACTGCTCTCTAAAAAGAACATTGCTGACCATCTGAAGTTCACCAAAGAGAAAATACATGATCCACAAGACTTCTGAAACAATGTTCTCTGGACAGACGAGTCAAAAGTTGAACTTTTTGGCCTCAATGAAAAACGTTAGGTTTGCTTAAAAACCAAACACTGCATTTGAACAGAAGAACCTCATCCCAACCGTCAAGCATGGTGGTGGGAGTGTGATGCTTTGGGGCTTCTTTGCTGCCTCATGACCAGGATGGCTTGCCATCATTGACACAACCATGAATTCTGCATTGTATCATAAGATTCTAGAGGAGAATGTCAGGCCATCCGTCAGTGAGCTGAAGCTGAACCGATAGAGGGTCATACAGAAAAATAATTACCCTACGCATACAAGCAGATCTACAGAAGAATGGCTGCAGAAGAAATTCTGCATTTTAGAATGGCCTAGTCAAAGTCTGGACCTAAACCCAAGTGAAATGGTGTGGCAGGACTGAAGCAAGCTGACATGCCATAAAGCTCTCAAATGACACTGAGTTGAATAAGTTCTGAAAGGAGGAATGGGCCTAAATTCCTAAAAACTGATGTGAGAGACTGACCAGCTGTTATGGGAAATGCTTTGTTTAAGTTATTGCTGCTCAAGGGGGTGCCACCAGCACTGAACCTTAAGATTCACATGCTTTTTCACACATGGATATTGAATGTTGAATCATTTATGAATAAATAAATGTTGAAAAAGTATCATGTCTTTCTGTTATTTGTTTGATCAGGTTATCTTTATCTATTATTAGAACTTACAGTAGGTTAGGATCTAATAACATTTTAGGTTTGAAATATATGAAAATCCTAAGGAGTTCACAAACTTTATCTTGCCACTGTAAATATTGCCTTGTGAATATAGGTGAAAGAACATTTTCAGTTTTTGAAGCGAAAAAGAAGCGCATGCTCCTTAGTGCAGATAATTTAAATTAATAAAAACGCCACGATCAAAGCTATAGCCCCATGGGAAAAGGGCAATGAGGCAGGACTGCAAGACTGTCCTAACACATTGTGTCACACTTCTATGGAAGTGTGATAAAACGCATCAGGCCAGTCTTGAATACCTGCATCTTTGCAGGCCACTTGTTTGTCCAGCTTAATTTGTAGTTTTTCTCATGAGGGCTACAGCAGTTATCATGTCGGTGGAGTCCTGGTTACCAGTCAGTCGACTTGCTCAGAAGCATGGAGGAGAAAGAAGTGGGAATCTCTGGTGGCCAACCAACACTGGATTTTCATTTGCAGCCAAGAATCACGATAAGAAGACTCACCCCCCCCCCCCCCAACTCCGATGCTATCACAGTGCTTCAATAATAGTGCTTTAACTACACATTCAGTGTCCATTTTGGTTGGACTCTAGCATACTACAATTGTGCAAAATAATACTTGTGACTCCTGTTGAGAGTGCACCTGCTACGGAACCCCTCCGTGTTTTCCAGCTGGAACTCGAGTGATAACGGTATTACCAATATGCTTTACAGAATGTATACATTGTGAGTGTTTTTAATCCTGAACTTGAAAAATACCAAATTTGTATTAATTAAATTGATCTGTACTATGGATCATGTGCTTTCTTTTTTCCCCATATATATATATAAATATATATATATATATACATTGTTCGACAAACCTATACATTTGCTCGCCCCGGGCGTGTGGATTTAACATCGTGGCGAGCTCCTATTGGCCCAAGCAGCACACGTTTGGTACTAGGTGGCGAGTAGATTTTTTTGTGTGGCGAGTAGATTTTTTGGTGATTTGTCAACCACTGTATATATATATATATATATATAAATATATATATATATATCATGAGGGACTGAATGGTTAACTCCCTCACTCTGCAGACAGGCAGACCACACACTAGATGTATGCTGTGCTAGGATGTGGATAATTAGCTTGCTGTAACGCTTGTGCTCCTACACACAAGCGAGGGAAAGGAAAGGGACCCGATAGCGAGGTGGGGAAGCCGCAAGAGATACGGAGGGAGTGAGTTGCCGCGCAGCTGGGGATCGGCGCACGTAGTCACGTGACCGTGCTGCATGCAGGAGAATGCACGACGTGTCCGGAGGTGCGGAGCCAAGCTCAGAGACACGACTGGTCCAGCTGCACATGTGCGCTTGCTCTGACAGCAGAGCGGAAGTGCGCGCATTCTCAGGCACCAACGCAGGGGTTGTGGGTAAGCCACAAGTGATGAGTAGGGGAGGTAGAGTCCAGAGCACAAGGTAACATCCACAAGGGAATTGCTTCTTGGAGGATGTCCAGCCTGCTTAAAGGCATAGTGCCAGAAACAGCAAGGTGCAGCGAAACTAAATATAACATAAGGGTTCTTAGTCTAATCAACTGGCCAAGGAATTATAAGCCTGCTACCACGTCAAGGTGAACCCTACTAAGCAGGTCCTACACTACCGGATGGTAAACTAACCTCAGTAGTAAATGAGTGACTGTCCCAGTCTTCCGGAATCCAAAGGAGATGTGTAAAGGTCCCAAGGAGGTTCAGGCAGGAACAGCATGCGATGGTAGTACTAGCAGGCATCAGGGCAGGCAGCAAATAACTAATAGCAATGAGAAAGTCAAAGAGAGGCTTACTTCCTGTCAGGAGGAAGAGGGCAGGATTTGCCAGGAAGCAAGATGGCGTAGTTTGCTTCAGAATCCTTAAAGACACAGGATCTTGACTCGCAGCTAGAGGGCAGCGATCAGGAGAAAACAGCTGCAGAGCAGGGCTTTAAAAGGCAGGAAGTGGCTTCCTGTCAGTGCTACCTGTTCCAGAACCTGCAGAGACAAGTCAAGAGGCTGTGGGGACTACAGAGAAAGGTGTATCTGGGAGGTGCAAGATTCAGCAGCCATGAACGAGGTAGCCCAGGAACAAGTCAAGCTGCCCATAAAATGTGCCTGGAACAGGAGATGGACTTTCCTCTGAAGCCTAAAGTAAGGAAAATGTAGTCTGCTTTTGTTGCACTGCTTCTGATTCAGTTATCCCTGAGTTTTGTTTAACCGGTAAGCGGGGTAGCTGTCCGGGATAGTTAGGGTCCAAATGTGTACTGTGTAGTTAGTGCTCAGAGTGGAGCTAAGCATTTGGTTTTATAGTTGCTTTTTTATGCTTGTAAGAATTAACCTGCTAATAGATTCTTATGCTTCCTACCTTTAATGTGAGAGCAAAGATCCTCATAGTGCCTAGGCCCTAGGGCCTTTGAAACATTTAATCCGACACTGTATGGGAGAGTTTGTCTTTCAATATTTTTTGATTGCTTTTGCAATCAATGATATCCACAAACTAACAGTGAAGCTGAGATAGTGGAGACAACAGTAAAGAGTCTGGAGAAAAAGGCAGAAGGCCCCAATAAGATGCTGCTGGCTTATGGAGCAACATCATTACAACATGGATTGCCACCTTCCAATAATGCACAATACATGCACACCCTTGTCCTATAATTAACATGCTGTCTCAAACCTAAATTACTGTACCACTCTTGAAAGCCTCTTGAAGAAGGGAAGCAGACACTTAAAATGTCAAGAGTTGCATTACTTTAAATTGCATTATAATTGTCCATTCCCTCAATTTAGCTTATTGCTCAATTGTTCATTTATATATAAACATATTTTACCAGGAAGTAATACATTTAGTGTTACCTCTCATTTTCAAGTATGTCCTGGGCACTGAATTATAAAAATACATGGTTACATTAAAAGAACAGAGGTTATACAGTCAATTCACAGGCATTGCATGGACAGATAAAGTTGGAAAATTGGGTACAAGGGATAAAGGGGCTGGTGAGTTTCAGATTGAAATAGAGCAGCTTTAACATCACCTTAACATCACCAAACAGCAGAAAATGGCTCACACCCTTTAACTGTCCTTCAGCTGCACCAAATGCTGTCCGCCTTTTGGGCAATGCAGATGTACACTGGGGGTGTTGAGATTCAATGCAGCTGTGAACACTAAAGTTCTTTGTGTCCTCTTGGCTCATTAACGTGGGTGGGGTTGACGGTCCACAAAGTATAAGCAAATGTTAACCCTTAGCACGCTGGTCCTGTGCCGAGGGAAGCAGATCTTGGGGAGCCCCATCAGGCTGTCTGCCTTTGGGGCAATGCAGATATACACTGGGGGTGTTGAGATTCAATGAGGCAGGACCATACCTTGCTTACATAGCAAAAGGCCTGGCTTAGCACGATTGTTTCCACCTGAATCCTACAGATCATTAACAACAAAAACTCCCAATAGGCAGCAGGAATCAGTACATCCTCCCACTGCTGGATTACATGATGTGTACAAAACTAGATTGGAAAATATTAACAGACCTCTACAAAGGATAAACTATTAAGAATGGGGACACTGTAAATCATGTATGTTAATGTATGCTTATATACATTATCTTAGAAAGGTATGTTGCTTACTGAGAAAAGTTAGGTGTACTGTAAATGGCTAAGTTACAGGCTCCATATCAGGCACCATGGGGATAGCAGGAAAAGTAACAGGTATCTGGATGAGCAGAAAGGTCAGCATAGCAAAGGTAAAGGCAGGCAGCAGGTAGGAGGAAGGGTCAGTAGACGAGCCAGAATCAGAACCAGGAATCGGAATCAATGGAGTAGTCTGATGTGAGTCAGAGTCAGAACCAGGGAGCAGAATCAATAGAGTAGTCAGCGAACCGGAGTCAGAGCCAAGGTTTGGAATCAGCTTAAACTGACCCAGGAAGCAGGAACTCATTACAGCACTGCAGAAGAGGATTCAGGAGCAGCAAAGACTTCCACTAGGTTAAATAGAAAGTTGTGAAGCCCTGATGAAAGGTATCGGTGCCCTTTTATAAGCAGTGAGGATGCCTGGGAATACCATCAGTGCTGCCCACCGCTGAGCGCTTACAGACCAATGTAAACCCTGCACGTGAGTCCTTACAATCCCTGAGTACTTTCTGTCTTATTGGGGAAGTGCAGCCATGTTAGAAGAAATAAAGAGGCATCTACAGAGGTATCAAGAGTACGGCTTCTGTGGGCACACGAGGTTGCGATGCCAGAGCATGGCTGGGCAAGGGCTCGATCGTGGTCAAGAAAGCAGTAAGATGCCCAGGAGAATTAATTCAGTAGGGGTCCCTGCTTCTCAATGAGACCACCGCAGAATTAATCCTATTGAGCCATCCACAAGTCTCTAAGAACTGTGCAGAGGAGTCCCAGAGAGAAGCAGTCTCTCTCTTTGACTCCCTTTGTAGCTCTATACAGCGATCCGATATTTTTGATTTTTCTTTTTCTCTGCTGTATTGAAGCAGGGGGTCTCCGGAGGTTAACCCAATTAATTTCAACTCTGGGGATTCCCTGCTTCCATTGGAAATAATGGATCCCATCATCAGATCTTGAAGATCTATTACAGAAAAGTGACCCTGATTTTATCAATGGTAATAACTATCTTCACAGTAGTTACAAACCTAAATCAGTGTCCTTTCCATACTTCGCCAAAGGTCAATACATAGAGCTATTTGGTAAGTTAGTAGAACAAGAACTGAAACACCTGTGTAACATTAAGAAACCATTCTCATATTCTAATTTAAATCCCAGTGAATTACAAGGTATTAAAACATTTAAAAAAATAACCTCAATATTGTGGTATGATCAGCAGATAAAGGGGGAGGACTAGTTCTTCTGAATACAGTGGATTACCACAACGAGGCAGAAATTATTCTGTCGGGTGAAGTTTCATATGAAAGGTTACAAACAGATCTACAAGGCCTTTACCACACTTTTGAAATATCATCTACTGTAGAGAAAGCATTAAGTGTGGGGATTTTGACCAAGGCAGAATTTGATTTTCTGTTCATTCCAGCTCTCACTGTCCCTATTTTTTATTATATACCAAAACTTCACAAATCCCTCATTACACCCCCAGGTCGCCCTACTATTTCCGGCATTAATTCTATCACTTCAAATGTATCTTTATATATAGATTTTATTTACAGCGTTTAGTCACATCACTTCCTTCTTATTTGAGGGATACCACTAAGGTATTACACATTTTTAGTGAATTCCCATGGAGTGAGGGATATAGATTGGCTACTTTGGATGTACAGGCTTTACAACCGTATCCCTCACTCCAAGGGAGTGATGGCTGTTGAACACTTTTTGATGGTTAATGAAAAATTACCTCAAACACAAATTGATTTTATTTTAAAATGTATTGAGTTTATTTTAACTCATAATTATTTTCTATTTGATCACTCATATTATTTGCGAATTTTGGATACAGCAATGGGGACAACTTTTGCTTCATCTTTTGCAAATTTATATATGGGACAGTGGGAGTCTGGGTTTGTAGTCGGTGTACCTCCTCAACACAGCTCAAGCTGTGGATGAGGTACATAGACAATATTCTAATCATCTGGGAGGGCAGTGAATGTTCATATTTGACATTTGTGGCAGCACTAAATAATAATGAGTATAAGCTTAAATTTAGAGGCATGAATAGCGTAACCACTGTCCAATTTCTAGATCTTGAAATATTCATTGAAGATTATGTTATTCATACTAGAACACATTTTAAAGATACAAATGTGAATTCCTACTTACACATCACTAGCTGTCACGATCAAAAATGGATAACAAATATTCCTTATAACCAGTTTTCAAGATTGAAGAGAAATAGTACCATTGATGAAAATCTTGATGTGCAAATTAACTTCCTAAGGGAAAGATTCCTTCAAAAAGACTATAAGGTGGCCCTTGTTGACTTATCGATTGAAAAGGTGAAAAAAGTAAAGCACTCTTCTCTTTTACAGTGCAATAAAAACTCCAATAAATCAATAGATGGGGGAAAAAAGAGCTATTCCATCTAAAACAATACCAGCTTTCATTACACCATTCAATAGAGCACACAGCTCTATTAAAAAGATTATGTGTAAACACTGGAGGATCTTTAAACTAGATCCGGTTTTGGGCCCATTAATAAAATCCAAACCAGATTTGGTTTTTAGGAAGGCCCAAAACCTGAAAGGCCTATTGGCCCAGAGTCAGGTTAAAACTGTAAATAAGGTGTCCAGTGAAATTAAAACCCAAGTGGGTATTATTGGGAATTATAAATGCGGAAAATGTAAGGCATGTCACCATAGGAAAACGGATAAATCGGTTGTATTGTCAGTAACACAAAATAAATACCTTGTTCGCAATTTCATTAATTGTTTAACAATGTATTTCGTGTATTTATTACAGTGTAAATGCAACTTGAAATATATTTGAAAAACGAAAAGGATATTGAAACTCAGAATGTTAGAATATTTGCGGAAAATTACGAATATTCCAAAATTGGTGGCAAAAGGACAGACACTAACACCATTATTTAAACATTTTCAAGCTGTTCATAAATGTGACCCAAGCTCTTTGAAATGTATGGGGATTGAATGTATTCCAAGAACAGCAAGACAGGGAAATAGAGATGTATTCTTGCTAAAAAAATAAAAATTTTGGATATACACCTTTGAGTCAAAATATCCCTCTTACTACTGTACATCTGTAGTTCAGTCCTGTAACAAGTGCTCTGTCTCTAACGGGCATTCTAGACCAGTGTGCAGGTAAACTTTACCCTTTTGGAATTCACTGTTTGGTATCTCTACATAAAGTAAAGAGACCAGGAACCACATAATACATATTTAAAATGTAGCAATTGTTAAATCCTTTATTGCTATGAAGGTCATTGTTCAGGTGTCATTGAGCAGAGCGTATTGCTTTAGACAGAGCTATCATCTTTAAAAAGCCGCTCACTTCTTTGATGTTTTGTGAACTGTAATTATTCTTTTGTTAACCACCTGTGAAATGGGTTTATATAACACAGCTATTTCTTTGTTAGAATTGTTTGAGACATGTTTTGTGTGTGTTTTACTAAGCCATGCTTTGAAACTGATGTTGATAGCAATAGACAGGAAGATAAAAAAAAAAAAAACATTATTAGGTGTTAAAAGGATTTTACCAATGCTTAAGAATTTCATGCTTTTATCTTTACTTATAAAGAAGTATAATCTTTATTACGTTGAATGTTTGCTGTTTCAAACCACAGTAATTATGGTTCTGAAATGTAAAGTGTGTAATTTTTTAAGAACATTTAGAACCTTTCGTGTAAAAAATTAATCAGCTTAAGTATACCAGTATACAAATATTACAATATCGTACTTAGCTAGTACATTTCATTTAGGCTTTCTATCAGTGCCAAACATGTATTTCATGCAGTTTTACAAGTATTAAATGCTTTAATAATACATGTCTTTCTATAAGTAGTGATGTCTATGCAGCAGTATGCATACCTATGTATAGGGGAATTTACATACACAATTTGTTTCTGGGTCAAAAATGTTAAAATGTAGATTTTGTTGCATAGAATTTACGAAGATAAATAGAATTGATCAGAATTACAAGATACTACAGCTGTTACTGAAGTAACATTTCCCAAATTCAAGGTCAAAGGGTCATTAAGACATGCAGTTCCATAGGACATCTTCCCGTGCTGGGAGACACCATATGGTCCATTGAATGTGTCTTATGGCAGAGCACCACTTATTAAATATGTCCCAATATATTTACCATTCACGAATGGCCTATTCAAATAAAGCTAACCAGTAGCAAGATAATTCCTATTAAAGAAATAGTTAAGGAAGTTAGCATGTCTCCCAGGTAACTATAGTGTGTGCTCCTTTTTGAGCACTGATGAATCTCCATATGTTATTTGGAGGGATGTTTGAGAGTATATATATATATATATATATTAGTTAGTAAAGAACAATAGGCACTCCGTCTGGTTGAATCAATAATGTGGGTGCAAAACCTGTATGGTACAAATAGGCAATACGATACCGTTTGAAGACGAATATCAGAGACAGCACTCCAGGTAAGTGGTCAAAAGAATATTGTATTAACAAGACATCTTATCCAACGTTTCGGTCCTCGTGCCTCACCTTGAGAAAGGTCCCGCACGAGGACCGAAACGTTGGATAAGATGTCTTGTTAATACAATAGTCTTTTGACCACTTACCTTGAGTGCTGCCTCTGATATTCGTCTTCAAACGGTATTGTATTGCCTATATATATATATATATTAACTTTATTTCACAACAACTTTATTTCATATAGTGTTTTTTTTCTCTATGTGACGCAAAGCGCTTTACAATTAAATACAGTGCGCGGTACCCAGCACATAGGATTTTTACAGACACAGTATATAGTGCTTTAGAATCTACCAGATACCTGGGAAACATGGTAATTTGAACAAACTTTGCATATCCCAATCAGTATATATCAAAAGTGTGTTCCTTTTTGTGGGTGAAAGCAATAAGAAGAGGGCACAAACGGACTTATGCAAAAGGATTTCATTGCCACGATCCTTTTTGTGCACAGGTCTTTCCATATGTTGTATAAAGGTTTGTTTGTGGAGGTACTGTATATATCACTTGAAAATCTAGTAAAATAATGATCTCTCTAGTTAAAGGAGTAAAACTGGGTTAGCATAAGGTTATTCCCGTTAGTGATAGGCGTTACTATTACCTGTACGTTAAATTAGGTTACGTTAAATTGAATAGCCTAGCAGGGGTTAGTTTATCTGTTGTACCTTAGTGCCGTACCACACAATAACAGATGTAATAAAGACTTCCTTTTTGTAACAATAAGGTTGCGCATATAGTGCCTTGCGACAGCGACGCGGCGTCGCTCCGAATCAAATACATTGACTCAATCGCAAGCGCTTATAGTAAGCGCGACGGCGATGGAGCGACAGAGCGATGTCGCGACCCAAAATTTTGAAGCCGGGTCTATTTGATTTTTTAGAGACAGTCGCCACATGTGACTGTCTCTAAACCAATCAGAGACCGTGGCCCGCCCCCTTTCATGACGTCGCTGGCGACAGTCGCTGAAAAACAAATTATAACTTTTCGCTGGTGGCAACGGCGAAGGGTGACGTCATCGTCAGTGCGGCTGGAGGTTACTCTGTGTGAAATAATAGCATTTAGCCGAATAACAATAAAACTGAAGATATATTCACCTTCTTTTTTTATCTTTCGCATAAGCAAACACATATATATGAATATAACAATGTTAAAACAAAAAAAGGGAAACTTTAAGTAGAACATAATATTTCCTTTGATTATGTTGAAGTGTGTGCAGTTTGTCACAGTTTCGTGGAGTTGGCATGCAAGGCTGGGGCTCAATTATTTGGTGAGTTGAATTGTAACGGTTTGTATACCGTGGGTTACGCCCCTTTTGGGGATGTTCAGTTTGGGGAGTGTTCCCCATTATCAATAATACACCTGCTTGTCTGAAGTTATGGCAGCAGCGGGGATCACGTGCTGCGGAAATGCCCAGGGCTCAAGATCACTGACAGGCAGCCTGGCAATGTCATCTGGTTCTTAATATAATTTAATAAAGTTTTGGACCATATAGAATTAGGGTTTAGGGTCTGCACAAGTCAAGCATATACAGTATAGTAGAGGTGCAATCCTATCCTCATAGCATTTTTCCCTTTTATATATTTATTTATAAGAAAATTATGCTTATTTCTGGGGGTATGGATCAATAAAGGAGCCAGCAGTTAGGGATATAAGAAAATGAACACCAGCTGCTTCCCGGAGTTGAGTTTGAAACATATAGTTTATTTTGAATAACTCTATGCATTCCAAAATGTACAAAACTGGAAGTATTCTCGTAGCTATGTCTATTGTTTTAAAGGATCACCAATAATACTCTTGACTGCAAAAAACAGTATCAAATGCAAATATTTCTGGATTTTCGTTCCCTGATAAATCTGGTGATGTTTATACATCTTTGTATTGAAGCAATTAAAAAAAACTTATAACATTAGTCTGGGTGAAAATATTTGCACTTGTATTGAAAACTAGTTGATGGATAGGCAAGAGAGAGTTTTCATAAATTGATCTTTTTCAGATTGGGCAAAAGTTGAAACTGGAGTGCATGAAGGATCGGTACTGGGGCCACTGTTTTTATTCATGTTTATTAATCACATTGAGGTTGGCATACAGTGCAAAGTTTTCATCTTTGCTGATGACACAAAATTATGCAAGGTAGTAAAATCAGAGCAGGATTTCCTTTCTCTACAGAAGAACTTGTATAGACGGGAAGCTTAGGAGTGTAATATAGTGCGTGCGCACGCGTGCGGGGGTCAATTATAATTAGTGGTATTAGCCAGACGTTAGTATACTTGGGATGCGCGCGCACGGCCATGAGCGGTGGCGTGGCAGACCAGGGAAAATACAATAAAATAGTATTTTCCTGCTGCTGCCACGCCGCGGACCAAACACAGCGTGGCCTAACGCTGTGACAGCAGAGTAACGCCCCCTAACCACACGCATCACCGCTTGCACCCTAGCAACTAAAAGCGCACGCAACGTGCATGCGCAACGTGCATGCGCAACGCTGGGCGTGCGCCCGCACGCACAGCAGCGAGGACTATATAACAAGCCTTAGGCAGGTAAATGCAAATGAGGTTAAACACAGATAGATACAGGGTTATGCAAGAATAGTGTGACATACCAACTAAATGGGACAAAATTAGATAAATCTTTGATGGAGAAGGATTCAGGAGTGCTTGCAGACAAGCTTAGCAATAATGCTTAATGTCAAGTAGTAGCTCCAAATGCTAATAGGATACTATCATGCAAAAAAAACAGGATATGGAGAGAAGGAAAGACAGCATAATTGTGCCACTATGTAAAGTCTCAGTAGGACCACACCTTGAATATGCAGTACAATGTTTTGCTCCACTCCTTAAAAAAGAGATTATGAAATAACTGGAAAAAGAGAAGAACCACCAAATTAATAAAGGGGATAGAAGCTCTGACTTATAAGGAAAGGCTATCCAAATTATAATTTTTTTTTACATTAGAAAAGATGATAACTATTTGCAAATATATTTATGGTCAATTCAAGAACCTTTAAGGGGAACTTTTCCTCCCAAGGACAGTAAAAATGACATGGCTCATTCATTGATATTGCAGGAAGGAAGATTTTACAAGCTGAAATTAAAAGGGTTCTTCACAGTGAGGGCAGTTCAAATGTGTAATTTACTACCCATGCAGATGTGATGGCAGATACAAAAGATATCTTTAAAAACAATAGACATAGGAAGGATGTTAATCCACTGAGAAATCTGATTGCCATTACTGAGTCAGAACACAAAACGCCAGCAAGCTCTTTTTGGGAACCCCTGAGCCCCCACAAAATATATGTATGTATTTAAGTGTCAAAATGGAGTGCTACTGACCATTTGGCCAAAGCGTTGTAAGCTTGCGAGCCACGACAAGGCAGACACCCGTTGGGCTTCTCTGTCGTCTGTTGTATACATATGCCATGCTCAATCGCACTCCATTTTGACACTTAAATACATTCATATATTTTGTGGGGGCTCAGGGGTTCCCAAAAAGAGTTTGCTGGGGTTTTGTGTTCTGTTAACCTATTCTCAGCTGTTTCAGCTGTTGGGGGCTGGTGGCTCCTCCTTCCCAGGTTTTACGCCCGCTCCCCCCCCCCCCCCCCACTTCCCAAGTTAGTAGGTCCTTTCATTCTGCTGGATATAGATCCAATGTGGTCTTTCTCCCTCCTAATAGAGGTAAATGAGAATTTTAATCCTAATAGAGGTATATTAGTATTTTATCTGGTAGTGTTAGGCCTTGCGAACGGGTGTCTGCCTTGTCGTGGCTCGCAAGCTTACAACGCTTTGGCCAAAGGGTTAAACTAAATGACCATTTTTCATGAGAATATATAAGTATTTTACTGTGTATTTCTGTCATGTTGGATGTACAGTAGCATTGGGCTTCTCTGTCGTCTGCTGCATTACTGAGTCAGGAAAGAATGTATGTTTCCTATCATGAGACGTAAATGACTAATGTTTCACTGGGGTTTTTTTTTTTTTGCTTTCCTCTGAATCAATATAAATACAAATATAGGTTGAGTATCTTAGTCAGCTAAATTTAACATAAGGCTGAACTAGGTGGGCATAGGATTTTGTTTCACCTCATCTGCTATGTAATTATATAACTATTTACTGTGCAATATACTGTTGTATTTTCTATGAATATATTATTGTTCACTGAGTTACAGTATATATGTAACCCTTCCTGACCGGCATCCTAGGGAGGCAACGTTGATATAGGGTGTGTGTCTACATCAGCATAGATTGCCTTGTCTCGGGTGCTGGATGTGGTTGGCTGGGCGATGATAACGATGGGTGCCAGGAATTTGTATAGTACAACTTCAATCTTTATTCATGTTCCCTGGCATGGGAACACTTCACTCATGTATACAATAACGTTGACATAGTTATACATTGTTTCTTCCAAACAGATATCACTATTGACATACTTATTCCCTGGGTGTCCTGTCTTAACACTCACTGGGAGGTGCATGCACTTATTACTGTGAGAATTCCTTTTACTGGACCGGGCTCCCTTCTTTTAGCAACATCCATATGATCCTGCTTATTTCTGGCCCCTGCTAAAATCCTGGCCTGTTCTGTGCTGGTTACTACTCCCCTCCAATCCAGTCGTGGAACTTCCACTTCCTCAGGGGCTATCAATTCTGTATATGAGGATCCGCTTGTGGGGCTGATTCCCTGATGTCCCAGAGCCCTCTCTCAGTGGCTCTCTGTGGCACGGCTCATACCCTCTCTGGGACATGCACATTTCTTCATTGTATAAGAGATCCTAACTGCTAGGGCACTGTCCCTGACTAAAACACAACACAAAGGGCCTAATCTCTCCCCTACTTGGGGAACCTTTCCCCTATCTCTACACCCCGAAGCTTCTGGTCTCCTCTCCTCCTGGAACCTAACCTCTCAGACTCCTCCTCTCTCTTTTATATCTCTTGTGTCACAGTGCCCCTGTGTCACCAGGGTGGAGCATACTGTAGTATCTACCCCTTACTATTAACCCCTGGTAGCACACTAGTAACCTCACAAGGGGTTACATATATATAGAATTGATTGAATAGACAGAATTTCAGGCCAGGCTAACCCATTATATGTGTGCATATTTCACAATGGGTGCCTACGGCTCTAAAGAGTTGCATTAAAGGAAGAGGAAGAAGGACCAGATGTTTTGTTTTAGGACAGAAAATAAGTCATTTGTATACTTAGTATGCTTGACAGGTCAGGCTGTTCTGATTTAGTAAAAAAAATGATGCAAATTTAATTAGTTGGGTTTACTTATTTTCTCCATCACTGAAGGGGTTAACTGAGGTATGTGTGAAGCTCCTGAAAGGTCTATTTAGTCTGATTCAAAAGGTTTATACTACCACAGACTTGCCCAAGAAATTGGAGAAAAAATGATGGACCAAAAAGCAGAATTTGGTATGTCCAACAATAATGTGTAGATTAAATCTCCCTTCTGACACTCCGTAAATTGAAGGCTGACATAATAATAATAATAGCATGTTATTGTATAGTGCTGCAAGTTTTACGTATCACTTTACTGAGACATTTTGCAGGCACAAGTCCCTGCCCTGTGGAGCTTACAATCTATGTTTTTGGTGCCTGAGGCACAGGGAGATAAAGTGACTTACCCAAGGTCACAAGGAGCCAACACCAGGAATTGAACAAGGCTCCCCTAATTCTAACTCTCAGTGCCAGTCAGTGTCTTTACTCACTGGCTCAATACATTTGAAAATATGTATTGGTAAATATGTATGGTAAAATAGCTCTATACATTTGAAAATAGATGGCATGTTCAAAACACTACATGTATTTTTCACAACAAAATCAAATAATCCAATAATTATTACATTTAAACAGTACAAATTATTTGCAGACACGGAATATTTAAAATCCCTAACAAACAATGTAGCGAACTTCAGAACGACTCCTTCCTTGCCATTTTAACCATTTTATGAGGAAGTAAAGACCATATTTTGTCCATGTACTCAGCACAACCAATGGCAGGTCAAAAAACTTTGTAGAAAAACGTTATCTTTCTTTAAGTGATACTTTTTTTCTACATACAGTACACATAATGTACATAGACATCAATATGTTTCAACACACTGTTCTATGGAGGGGGTATATTTGCAAGCTACTGTAACTTGTATACTTAGCATTTAACATTCAATCCTCTTTTAGATAGTTTAATTTCCAAAGTATTTCCAGCACCATTAAAATGGCATAAAATCAATGCGTTCTTACTTTCCCCATACAATATCACATATTCCTTAATGTCACTAACATAATTCTGAAGGAGCGGCTCAGTGAGTAACGACACTGACTTTGGCACTGAGTTAGAGGATCCTGGTTAAATTCCTGGTGTCAGCTCCTTGTGACCTTGGACAAGTCACCTTATCTCCCTGTGCCTCAGGCACAAAAAACATAGATTGTTAGCTCTTTGTAGCAGGGACTGTGTCTGTAAAATGTCTCTGTAAAGCGCTGTGTAAAAACTAGCAGCATTATACAAGAACAAACTATTATTATGTTATTTGTTTTTACTTTATACAGCATGTCTTAATATTTTATTTGCATAACCATACATTCAGACAAGTTAACGCTCTGATTTTCTGCGAATCTCACAAATTTGGAGTCAGTTCACTGAGTTTTTTTTATATAGTCTTTTAGATTTCCTTGATAAAAAAAAAATCTATATTTTCCCATTTTTTGGTCCAGAAGCCTTATATCTCCTTTGGAAGTTATCTCCGTGCAGTTGATGGCTACTTTTCAAATTCTAAAAACGGTATTTCTGTTGCACAGCACACAGTACTGTATATAGGTGTACTACAGTACAATATTGGAATTGTTCTATTTCATCAAGAACCTTCACTTCCACATTCAATGCTCAGCTGAAAATCTACCTCTTAAAAGGAGCAGCTCATTACACATTTTGAGCCTCTGGTACCAACTCCCGATGCACTTGACCTGTGTGCACTTCTAATAATGCACTCTTCACTCCCAATGTATGTTACTGTAAGCCTTCCAACATAACAATTAGATTGTAAGCTCTTTGGGGCAGGGTCTACTTTAGCCTTATGTTGTCATTTACCTGTTGCACTTATTACCATTATTTATATTGTATTTACCTCTTATTGTAATGTCGTAAAGTGCTGTGTACATGGTTGGCACAATATAAATAAAATTATACATATGTACAATTGACTAACTTGGGGATCAGTTTTACAAAGCCATAATGCACTGCATGAATTCTATGAGCTGGATGACTCTCATGATTTTGTCCTGCTTAGTGTTTAAGTGTGTGGGGTGTGCTTATTTACTTATGGATTGGATTTAATAATCAAACTTGACATTTCACTAAATCTTACACTTGTAGTTCACACCGTAAAGTTGTGCATAAAGCAGATTGAAAACTCCTGTCTGTATTCCTATGCCAGAAAAATATATTTCTTGAGTGATTTGTTAAGGCAATTTACACTCTGACTTCTAATACGTTGCTAGCAACAACAGAAGCAATACAGAACCACATCACCTCTGTTTTTCATGCATGTGGACTTTAAATGAAAGAAATATGACTGTGAGCAATTGTGAACAAGAATGTTGCCTTTCCCTGCTACATCTTCAAAATGAATAAGCAAACAACACTCCAAAGTTAATTCAGATAAACAAACCTGGTGAGCATGCAATATTTTGTTATATACACAGTTCAACAGAACCCCCTTCTTCTAAACAGACTTTGGTCTGATAAAAAGAACAGAAAGTATTCTTGCAGCAAACGTCAACTCTTATTGGCCGCTGAAGCAATAATTTAGCATAATATCTACCTCTGATTCAATCATTAATGTGTGTACTGTATTATTGTACAGTGAGGTCAATTCTAGGCAAGTATTAGATTATTTATAACTTCAAAAAGTTATTTTGTAGAACCGTCTGCCAGGCTTTCATGTGAGGCAACATTTGATAGAAATATGGAAAATGGCCTGAACTTTAAACGACAAACAGATGAGAAGGTCCCATGAAAGTCAAACCCTTTTGAAGCCCATGTGTTTTCACATAGAATATAAATGAGATTTTTAATTGAGATTGACTTGAGCTCATGGTAACATTTTGGGTGATCTCAATTAGTAGGGTTACAAAAAACAGTAAAGAATGGAATCCGGTCACGGCTAACAGTAATGTGAGCCTGTTCTAAGAGTTACTGTGATTTCATATAGCAATAGTAACCCTTTCTGCTTCCGAACTATCTTCGGCTGTAAATACTGTATGTGAGCTCAATGTTTAACCTCATCAGTAGAGTGTGCATTGCTTTGCAATACATTATAGGTATCAATAGCACTGAAGAAACTAATTCCTCTTAAATTGCCCGAGAAACCTGTTGCATTTCAATATGTTTTTGATGATCAAATACATGAGGCTTTAATTATAAGCCCAGCAATAGGCAAATAGAGGCAAATTTGTGGGTTCATTCATGTACCTTTTGTTTAACATAGGTGAATAAATTTGCAGTTACATATATAAAGCAAAATAATGACACCCCTGTATGTATGCATTAACCTTTTTTTCTACCTTTAAAGCAATGGAAAGCGAGGCAGAGAAGACATTGGCTACTACCTTCTGCTTAACTGTAAATTTGCATTGAGCAAATAAACTAATATTTCATATAAAATCATTATATTATACATTATATTATACATTTCCAATGTAAATATATACATACATACATACAAAGTAATTATGTTATAATGCGGCATAAAACCTCAATATTAAAGAATAAATCCCACCTAACTAACCCCTTTGTTTATAGCATGGGAAGCTCGTTAATTTCATTCCTCGGGACCCACCAGTTCCTGAGAGACTTACCAATGAAACTACTGTGTTGCCTTACTGGAATTTAAATGGATGTCCAATAGTAAACTACAAACCAATGCTGCTTTGGCTCATGGGAGATTTGACGGCCCATTTGGTTCTCCTGAAGGAACATTTAACACTGGTAACTACACTGCTAAGTATCTCGGGAACCAAGGGGGATGCCTAGAGCTGAAAATAAAGCAGTTCATCTTCTGTCCTCACCCTTGAATCCCATGCTGTAAAAAAATATATATAATATATATTTTTTTACAGCATGGGATTCAAGGGTGAGGACAGAAGATGAACTGCTTTATTTTCAGCTCTAGGCATCCCCCTTGGTTCCCGAGATACTTAGCAGTGTAGTATATATATATATATATATATATATATATATATATATATATATATATATATATATATATATATATATATATATATAGATAGCCAGGCGAGACTTCTGCTTTAAATATCAAACATTGGGAAGAGAGAATCCCAACTTAAGTGTTTTTAGTCTAATGTACAAATGTTCGAATTGTTACAGTGCTGGAGAAAACATCTTTCTAATCCTCTGTTACCTGTTTTGCTGCTGAAAAGGCCAACATTGTAATTACAGTAGCCAGCTGTGGATCCTTGTAGTAGTGACTATGTTCAATGCTAACTGACTGGCCTGTGCCCCTGTAGGATTGCTTATTGATTTCGAAAGAAATTATTCTTTAAAAAATACTGGTGAGCAAAATAAATAAATACATCACACAAGGGAAAGGAAGCCAATAAAATTAATAAGTCATGGACTGTAACAAATTTGGTCCACAATTCGTCTAACTCTTACATCATATTTCTTTAGGGGACAAAATTGCAAGCTTAATTGTTTCCATGCTCACTTAGCTCTGTGTTCTCTACAAATTAGAAATACTCTTGTTAACCATTGCAGAGAAAATCTCCTTTGCAATATCCCCACAGCGTGCACAGCCTGCAAAATCAATACATACTGTTGTTTTGATAATAGTAAAATATAAATGATGCTTAGAATTGGCAAAGCTTATTACCTATACCTGGTTAGTGGGTTTCTTGTAAATAGTGACTTGCCCCTTCCCCAAGTTATGGAAATCCTTCTTTAGAATACTTTATTTTTTTATTGCCATTTTAAAGCATTGTTTTACCCAGATAGACATAATTTCAACTGTGTGCAACTGGGAACCAAACATAAAGTGATGCCAATAACCTTAGTAGCCTGTTAAGTGATTAAGGGGCCATCAAAGGTTTAAAAAAAATCTCTGCTCTGAATGTATCTTCAATGTCATCCCATACAGCATACTGTAGTGTACATTCATTACATTGTAAACTCTTCTGGGCGAGGACTACGTTTTCCCCTGATATTACATCTATGATTAATGCTCTTATGTCTAACTGTATATGTAAATCTCTGTATTTTTACGTTGTCCATATGCTGTCTCTGTGAAGCACTGCAAAGACTGTTCACAGTCCCAAAGTTCAACAAAGTATCCGGCCACTCCTCCTTCATTTGCCGTACACCTCACAACCGGAACAATCTATCTGAGACTCTCAAATCCGCCACCAGTCTAAGTTCTTTAAAAACTAAAGCGGTTTCACATTTGAATCTGCACTGAAACTGTTACGTACGCCTATAGCATATATTATCATTAACTGTTCATGCAATGTCTTTAAATGTAATGTACAGTATAATCCTGTTCATTTAATGTAACAATGTATTGTCATCATAACTCTGTGTCCAGGACATACTTGAAAACAAGAGGCAAATCTCAATGTATTATCTCCTGGTAAAATATTTTATACATAAATAATATATAAAAAAATAAAAATAAACATTAGCAACATATTTTATGCACACATCAACAAGTTTCAACACACAATTCAGAGGGGGTGGGGGGGGCAAAATGTAGCAAGTTACAAAATAACTTGTAACTTAATAATTTGCTTACCTACTGTACTGACTGATACAGTGAGTATGGATGTCCCAGCTGCTCAGACTAAATGTTTACTGACTGAGCCCGAAACGTTGCTGACCTCATTTCCCTTTAACACTTAATAATTAATTTTTAATAAAAATTTTAATAAACACACTGTGTTCTGTCTCCTCCCCGTTTATACCTTGTAGCAATAAATTCATATTTTTAACCCTTCACTGCTGGTGCTGGCCCCATCCTTCAGCTGTGCTCCGCTGCAATCTTTGGATTTCAAGCTTAATTCCATGAAAGTCATGCAAAAAATTCTTGTCAAACTATGTGTGTAAATTAATCCGTGAAAAGGATGTATCATTTAGGGATTTTTGACAGATTGTCATTTTTGGCAACTCTTTTGAAAGTCTCAAATGTCCACCAATGTTCCCAATCTTGTCCAAATGTGTCACATGTCTCTAATTTTTATTTTCTAACAACTGGAACTCAGCTAATTAGGAAAACAGAGGTCCAAAAAGTATATTGCAGTATATTAACCTTCTGCCAAGTTCTGAAATACAAAGACATGGATTTCAATTCTGACTAATGAGTGACCTCTTAGATTTACAATTAAATCACAAATTATATCACAACCTTTCACTGGAATCCTAAAATAGAAAATATCTGTAGTTTTTATTTAGTTATGTTTCATATGTATCAATATATATGTTCAGAAATACTTACGTTTGAGATAGGATTTGGGATCTAATAAATATACGACGGAAAAAAGTCACTATCGAGAAATAACTACTGAGAAAACGATCTTGCTCAGAACCAAAAGTTTATATTATCTTGACAAAAATGGTGTCACGGGTGCCTCAAAGAATTCAATGAAAAATATACATGGAATGGCGGTGATGTTTGTGACATCACAAATGGAAAAAATCCTATTTTGGCGCACACCTTCAATCAAATTGAATATATTTAATAACACTTCTCTTTTAATCATAAACTGTAATCCAACAAAGAAAAAATGATAAAAAGTTAGTGATAATAGCGCTAAAGCTTAAATACTACTTAGTGATTATCAATATACAATGATAAGTGATACAAAGTAAAACCCATACATATGGGCCAGGCTGCCAAGAAAATACTGGATAGTACTGACAGATATACAGATATACAGATATAGAACATATAACAAATAAACCCGGCGCCTGAAACAAACAGTGATACTCTGACATATATAAATGTCCAGTTGGATAATCCAGTTATCTTCAATTACATAAGCCACACAAACAGTCTCATATCATGAAAAAGAAATAAAACAGAGAAACATATCATAGCATGCAGTATAACATGGGTACTATAGGCAAAATCTAATCTAACAAACTAACATACTAAGACTAACAACACATGAAAAACAATACCTAAAGATACCTAATGCTACATCAAATGTGACAAAAGTCCTGGGGGGATTCAGTATGGGCTTTGGGGGGGGGGGGATGAAGCCTTCAACCGGCCTGAGGGGGTCTTCAATTGGCAGGCGGTGGGACTGGTTTTGGAGGGGCATGGAAGGCATGTGGGTGGGTGGGTGACTGACTGCCTAGGTGGGTGTGTCTGCCAGGGCGGGTGAGTGACTGACTGCCTGGGTGACTGACTGACTGGGTGGGTGAGTGAGTGAGTGACTGCCCAGGTGGGTGAGTGATTGACTGACTGTCCAGGCGGACGGGTGACTGACCATGACCGGTGGGTGCTGCTTCCTGCTTCTCAGATGCTTCAGACGAAGGTTTGTCCATAGTTGTTGCCTCGCTTCCTCCCCTGTCCACAATCCCCACAGCTGCTGCCCAGGGCAGAAGGTAGGCAGGCTCGGGGGGAGGCAGGAGGTAGCTCAGGGGGGAGCATGGGAGGTAGGCTCAGGGGGAGGTAGGCTTGGGGGCAGCGAGACTAGCGAGGTTATTCCCACAGGAGCATTTAGTTTCTTCCCCCCTGGCCCCTTGTCCCCACGGCTACTGCCCGGGGCAGGAGGCTGGTGCGAGGGGAGCTGGGTTGGCGGCTGCGAGGGGTGCTGGGTTGGGGGGCGCGAGGGGAGCTAGGTTGGCAGGCATGAGGGGAGCTGGGATGGCGGGCACGAGGGGAGCTGGGTTGGAAGGCGCGGCCTCGCCCAGGTGATTCCCCACTGTCCCATGCGTGCTGAGACCTCTGTGCTTGCACACGGGGATCGCCAGCTGGCTTGTTGTGCAACAAGCCCAAAGACCTGATCGCGCCAGCGCCGCCATACTCCGCGGCATTTTTCTTTTCTGACACTGTTTTTTTTTTTATTATTATTATTATTATTACATGGGCAAGGTCATGCAGAGGGCCTGGGCGGCAGAGCCCCCTGATTCACCGGGCCCAGGACACCAACCCCGGCAGCCCCACCCCCTGTTGGCGAGCCTGATGGTACCGTTATATTGTTATTCTATTGCCAGTAAACCAATTGTGATATACTGGTGTGTGTGCATCAATTCACTGTAAGTGGTCCTAAAAGGGGTTATCCCGCTGCGCTGGGATCCTTCTCAGGTGGAGGCGCTGCAGGCTGAGGCCTTCTGTGAGCCACAGGTAACAGCAGCACACATAGTTCTCTTAGACACAGTACACATAAAAATATCACAAAGACCCACATCTAAATAAAAAGCTAAAACAACACTGCCTCAAAGGTGTGAACAATAATGGTTTATATTACAGTATAATAATGGATGCTTACCTCACAATGCAACATGCAAACATGAAACAGTCATATCATTACTCAAAAACAGCAAGCTTGATCCTACCTGTCTTTCTATTTATCGGCCTATCGTCCTCCTGCCTTTTGCCTCTAAACTCATTGAACGTCTTGTATTCTCTCGCTAGCTTCATTTTCTCAACACCTATTCTCTCCAGACCCTCTACACTCTGGCTTCTGCACTGCTCACTCCACTGAAACAGCTTTATTGCTGCATTTGCCCGTCTTGTCCCGCGGCTGTTTTCGGGCTGGCGCCGAACTTGGCCGAGCGCCAGCCGCATCTTCCCCGCATTTCCCCCTCCCCCTTCCCTTCCCCTCGCGACCCCCTGGCTGCGCTCCACAACGGCACAACGCGCACAACGCGCACAACGCACACAACACTGGATGATCGCATACCCTCCTTAGCTCGCCTTACCTTCAGCCTCCTTCGGGGATGCCTGGTGTCTTCGGGGATGCCTGGCGTGCGTGACCGGCGCCCGGCTGACGCGCGGCACGCGGCGGGACAAAAAAAAACAGCCGCGTCTGCCCTCACATTGCGGTGGCGGCCGCATTAGAATAAAAGCGGTCGCCAGTGTACACCCAGTAGTGCAAGCACGATGCTTTGAGGTCACACTCGATTCCTCTCTCACTTTCTCCTCTCACGTTCAAAATGTATCTAAAACCTGTCGCTTTTTCCTCCGCAATATCAAAGATATGCCGTATCTGTATGTTCCTCCTACAATTAGATTGTAAGCTCTTCGGAGAAGGGACTCCTTTTCCTAAATGTTACTTTTATGTCTGAAGCACTTATTCCCATGATCTGTTACTTGTATTATTTGTTATTTATATGATTGTCATGTGTATTACTACTGTGAAGCGCTATGTACATTAAGGGCGCTATATAAATAAAGACATACATACTGTACATACATACATACAATAAAGGTGATGTGTGTCTTAATCACAAGGAATCCCTTTAGAATTCCCTTATATCCCCTTTACTTTAGTAAATCCTTTTCACATTTGTAAATAATGAATATCTTCCCATAGTAATAATTCTATATATTCTGGTACCAAGGAATATCATTCAGATCCTCTTTGTATATTGGTCTATCTGTAAGTCTTTCACCAGAAAATTCAGAAATAATTTTCACATGTTGCAGTGGTGAAAGAACAGTAGGGATATTTTGGTTTTATTAATAGAGGTTAGAGGTGATTTATGAATCTTACTGAAGTAAGACTCAGGAATCACCTCTAAATAAATTCTGTGTGCATAATAGATTTGTTGTTTTAGTACAGTTTATAATTAAAAGTTACATTTTATTAAATATAGTCAATTTGATTGGAGGTGTGGGCCAATATAGGATTTTTTTTTATCGTTTGTGCTGTCACAAGCTAAACACTCATTCTATAGGAAAAGTTATTAGAGATATATTCATAATATTCATGTAATATTTTTAATCTGTCAGGAAACAAAACCAAATGTATTTCCCACTGAATTCCTAAAAGTTTGATCTTCAGCAATAATGTACTTATAATGCATTGTGTATACATCTGTAGCACTGTTTCCCCCGCCCCCACCACCCTCCCCACCAAGTGGGAGATTCACCGCCTATGTTACCTAATGTGTGGTGCGATACCTGTTAGGGTCAGGAGAGCTGAGCTGATCTGCGGTATTGTGAAGATCAGGACACGCTTAGGTTCTTCCTCTGGTTCTTCTCATGGTGCTTAGCGCCTCCAGCAGAAGTGGGCTCCAAGATGTTCGGAGGTCAGCCCCCACTATTGCACTCTTTCCCCCTCAGCCCAAGGACTGGTACTCAGACTGAGGTACTGTATATTAGAACAGGATCTTTATTGGCTGGCACTCACTGCAGTTCTTCCTCAAAGCAGAGGTTCCATTCCTCTGGATGGTACTTTGCCCTGATAGTACAGGGCCTTAGGCTGAATCTGATGTTCCCCCAGCTCAGAGGCTGGGGGTGAGCACGCTCATCCTGCCATAGGAGAGACTGACAGCTCTCTGTTTCCTCCACTCTTAAAGCAGGAACAGAACTTCCTCTCTCTTCAAGAGCAGAAGCAGGACTCATTAAGTTTTGGCTCTACCTCTTCCTCAGGAAGCAGGGGCGGGCTCATGGTCTGTACCTATCCCTGATAGGCTGCACACAGGCCATGAATCACCACTGCACTCCTTTCTATCAAAGAGGAGCACAAGGGGGTCAAAAGCTCACAGATTTAACCTGTTAAAGCCTGCAGCTAGCAGGGACTTGCATAACATGGGGAAAGACAGGTATGAAAAGACATACCCTGTTACACATCATTTTCTTTTTGTACCTTAGCCCCAAAAAATAGAGATTAAAATTAAAACTCTGTGCAACTGTGTCATTCCCGGGGGGGGGGGGATGGGAGAGAGGGGGGCTTAGAACAATTTAAAAATATGGAATTAGTAGGGTAACCTCCCCCAATTATTTAATCTGGAATTGCAAAGAAAATACATCACTGGTTTCAAAACAGCACTGTTGTTAAGGAATTAAATAATTAGGGCTTCTTATATATTATGACAAGTAACTAGGTCTACTTTTGATTGTATAAGCCAGCAATCCTATTATGACCAAGTTTTTTTAACCATGGAGCAAATTTCTAAGGCGCCCAGATCATGAAATGGGTTATATATCCCAAGTGATATGATTATATATCACTTGGGACTCTCCAACAAAACCCATATCATGATCTGGGCGCCTCAGGACATTGCTCCTTGGTTAACATACATTGTCATAAAAGGATTGCTGATATATATATATATATATATATATATATATATATATATATATATATATATATATATCGTGACAGAAACCAGGGGATGGTAATAAATTCCGTATATAGGGCTCCCAGGATACTGAACAGTTTCTATCCTGTTTGGCCTGGGAGTGCAGCCTTATAATACATACACTCCATCCCACAGTTTGGCAAGCGCTGGAACTGAGGGATGAGAGATCCAGACCAGAGTTTGTCTGCTGCTTGATTTCTGTCACCTGTCATGCTAATTAGAAATCAGGTATGTAAGACTGATTTCCTGTTTGCTCTTCCCTCTCTCAAAGAGCCTGGAGGCTGGAAGGCTGCTGAACTACAGAGGGGAGAAGCCTCTTCCCCAAACAGGTTCAATCATTGTGTTCATTTGTCTAAGACTGAAAAAGGACCTTGTTTGTTGTTGGAAGTGGAAAAGCCACTTCCAACCCTGAGTCAGGGATATCTAAGTTTAAGTTATCGCTGTCACGATTGTGCTCGCCACAAACCTGGGTCGGACCGCGAGGCTGAGGTGGGGTTGTAAAAGCACCGACCTGAGACCGCGCAGGCTGATCCGGATTGCGCAGTTCGTAGTCATATGTCGCAGGATCAGGATTGGAGAAGACAGCGTCGTCGTTGTAGAAGCCAGGGTCAGGACAGGAGACATCAGGATAAACATTGTTCAGGCAAGAGTTCGGCAACAGGTAGTCAGGAGAGCCCCGCTTCAGCTTAGGAGCGCGGGGTTGGCCTCTGCGCGAGCGGCGACCATGGCCCATGGTACTGGTCACAGGAGATGGTAGGCAGACCAGAGTAGCACACCGCTTTGCTGCACGGGTGCACCAGTGCTACAGCGCAAGAGTCCTGAGCGGGCTAGGGAATCCTCTGTCTCAGCGCAGGAACCAGGACACGGCCTCTCTAGATTAGGGAAAGAGTAGGCCCCAGGAACCAGGAAGCTGAAGATACACAGGGAAACCTCCGCTACAGTGCAGGAATCCAGGAGGCTGAAGGACGCAGGGACGAAACCTCTGCTTCAGCACAGGAGAACAGGAGTGGACCGCTGCGTGAATATAGCAGCCGGTCACAGGAAACAAGGAGCTGAAGTGAACAAGAAGAGTACTCAGCTACAACACAGGAGACTGGAGCAGACCGCTGCGTGAATATAGCAGCCGGCCTTAGGAAACCTGGAGCTGCAGACAACAAGGAGAATACTCCGCTTCAGCATGAGAGACAGGAACAAGCGAGGGCTTGTGGCAGAACAGATAGTGACATCCAGGAAGGACTATGCTCGGCAAGGAGCATTATGGGAAAGCAATACTTAAAGGCCAGCGGGCCAATCCCCGGCGGGGGTGTGAAGGTACTGCTCCAAATGAGTGAATACAAGTCTATGTTGCAGTGATAGGCTGCACAGCTGCAATAGATACCAGAGGGAGTGTGTATTGCTTTGGTGAGTGAATCCAGGCTGCAGCAAACATCAGGAGAGGTGCTCCAGGACTGCACAAGTCTGCAAGGTAAGGCAACCAGTAAACCGCGGAGCGGATTCCTTACAGTACCCCCCCCTTCACGCGAGACCTCCAGGCGAACATGAGCACACATAGAGTTGGGGGACCGGGAATTGTTGCTGAACCGTCTAGGATTGGGGGTAGAGTCGTGGTCCAGAGACTCGTGGTTACTCCTTAGTGTACCCCCACCCCACGGTGAAAACTGCGGCCAGACAGGGCCATCCATGGGTCTCGGAGACATCGAGTTGTTCCTAAAGTTCTTTAGGTGGAAAGGGGATCCGTAAACGAGCAGTTCCTTGGTGAGTACAGTTCTAGGATATGAGATTGATGGAAGAAACATCCTTGGTACATGGCTCGCCTCGCAAAATGTCTTGGAAATCCAGGGCTGTGAAGAACCAGAGAGTTCCAGAGCAGAAACGGTAGAAGAACCCCCACTGAAAGCCCAGTCTTTAATAAAGGAACCTGAATCTAGGATCAGCGGCCCTGATAGTTGATCGAATACACCAGGAGGAACTTTGTAACAGAAAAAGTCTTGGCTGACCCCTGCATGGTGGAATTTGCGAGGAATTTTTCCTCTAGAAGGCTCCCAGGTAATGGTTAGTAAGGGTATAGGCTGGTTGGAAGCATCTCCCGGTATTGGTATGGAAGGTGACAAGGCAAGCAGTAAACCAGGCATAGGGACCGAAATCTTGGGATACGTACAGAGTATTTCCAACTGAGAGGAAATAACAGGGGCAACCGAAAATTCCGAGGGACAAAACCATGGTTTAGCAGGAGCAGAGAAGCAAACAACAGTAGAGCTCTCCAATACTGGGAAATCTTCATTGGGAGATAATATTGTCAGTGAATCAGGAATAGTCCTTGGGATCTTCAAATCAGTAGCTTGAGAAAAAGGCAGAGCCAGGGTAGAGGTGGGAGGGAAGCTAACATCAGAAGCTGAAGTCTGTACCTCAGTGACAGGGCCCTGAGAATCAACAAGCAGCAAGTATGAACTATGAAAACTCTTAATGACAGGCACCTTAGGAGTACAAGGAGTCTTTTCCGAAACTGCAATGGCCCTAACCACAGGGGTACCTAACCTGACAAAAACATGAATTGGTGTGTTTTCTAGTGCAAAATCTCTGATCACAGGACTCCTAACCGATAGTGAGGGTGTCTGGGTTTGATTAGAGAAAAAATCAGATGTATTGATAAGTGACTTAGAAACAATTACTGAGGTTCTAGATTTGCTGGACATGTGAGAAAAATACCCTTTAAGACAGGAGTTTTAATTTCTTCCCAGAGTAACCCCATGTTTGCTGGGGCATATTTAGACACAGTACTGAGGGACTGGGTTTCAGCAAAGGCAGGACAGCTAAACAGCTCAGATTTAAACTCCAGGACTTGTAATATATGCATGGTGACCTCAGACAGTACTAAGGGAGTGACCTCAGATATGCTGATCCCTGGAGAATTAGCCTGGACAGAGAAAACAGGGGAACCCCCAATCAGTATACTCCTTGTAGGAAGAGCTTCAGAATCAGAAGGAGAATCATTACCTCTCAGAGTCTCAAAACTAGTAAGACACAATTCAGCGAAAAGGGAAACAGTGTGCAAGCTTTTTACTAATCTATATGAAAAAGCGTCACTTTTGGGAGAAAACCGTGCGTCAGCAAACATTCCTGGGAACATAATATGAACCCCAGGAGGGACATACAGACTACTGTATGCTTTTAACCCTAAGCTTAAAGAGGAGGAGAACTCAGACAGTACACGGGGGTGAACCATAACTGTACTGGTCTCTGAAGTAGGTATTTGGTAAGGAATGTCTGGGAAACCAGAAATTACTGCAGACTCCATAATGTGGGAACTATGCGCTGAAGCAGGGATCACCGCTATGTGGGCGACAGGCTGGTTAAGCGAAACACCCGGGAGAAGGAACTCTGCGAGCAAGCTTAGGGAAAAACCTGACTCCTGAATACATTTATCAGGAACCAGAACTTTAGCCGAAGTCTCCGGAGACGAAACTGCGGAAACTTGAGCTGAAGCAGGGGATTTATAGCAAAGAATATCTAGGGACTCCGTACGGTTATGGGAATCCCTCAATGCAACCTCTGCTGTCTGACTTGTGGACTCATTCTCTGAGGCTAAAACGAAGGCATTAACTTGGAGGCAGCAAGAATTTACAGGGGTTAATGCAGACAATGCCTGAGAGTAAAACATAGGTAATCTTCTCTCTGAAGCTAGGGGCGTGACCATGGCTGACAGAGAACAGGGATTTACCAAAGGAAACTCAGAGAGCTGCCCCACAGAGGTTAATACAGAAATAACCCTGGGAACAGAACTTAGGGATTCTTTCTCTGACGGAGAAAGCGCACAGGACTGCCTAGCAGAGTTTAAAGCTGGAAAACCCTCAAGAGCTGGAGTGAAAGATTCGGAGTTAGAAATAGGGGAACAAAGGGACTTATTCTCTGATAGTAGAACCTTAGTGTTGGCTAGTGAAACATATGTATTCTCCAGGGGAACCTCACAGGACTGCTCGGCAGGGGTTAAAGCTGGAAAACCCTCAAGACCTAGAGAAAGGACTTCTGAGCTAGAAATAGGAGAACTAATGAACTTATTCTCTGATACAAGAACATTAGTGCTGGGTAGAGCAACATATGTATTCTCCAGGGGGACCTCACAGGACTGATCGGCAGGGGTTAACGAAAACATATCATTGGTGTCAGGGAACCCGGCCATACACTCAGGGCAAGGATCCGTGGTAGACCAGGGATACAGCCAAGCGGCAGCGAAGCTGGCGAGGGGAGGATCCTGTTCCTTTATGCAAATGTCCAATGTCATGGAAAGGATATGGAGTGTTTTTTGGGCATCAGCCAACATGAGGAGAGGGTCCTCTTTTGCTATATAAATGTCTAAAGACAAGGCCAGGGAAGAGAGTTCTTTTTGGGCGTCGTCCAATTCTAAAGGGTACACATTTTCCCAAGTTAAAGGGTAACCAGGAAAGCAAATACAAGCGGCCAGCGATTGTTTTAAGTCCCGGAGGCGGTAAACCTTCATCATGAGATCATTGCGGCATTTGTTTTGCAAAGGGGTTAAACCTACAAACACAATCAGATCTTCAATCAGGGGTATTATCTCACATAGAAACTGGTATTCACACTGGGACTGGTTTACAGGCTGGGACAGGCTTTCAGACAGAAACTTACCAACCCTCACCACAGGGCGGTCCGAGTTTGTGCGGCCGAGCATACTGTCACGATTGTGCTCGCCACAAACCTGGGTCGGACCGCGAGGCTGAGGTGGGGTTGTAAAAGCACCGACCTGAGACCGCGCAGGCTGATCCGGATTGCGCAGTTCGTAGTCATATGTCGCAGGATCAGGATTGGAGAAGACAGCGTCGTCGTTGTAGAAGCCAGGGTCAGGACAGGAGACATCAGGATAAACATTGTTCAGGCAAGAGTTCGGCAACAGGTAGTCAGGAGAGCCCCGCTTCAGCTTAGGAGCGCGGGGTTGGCCTCTGCGCGAGCGGCGACCATGGCCCATGGTACTGGTCACAGGAGATGGTAGGCAGACCAGAGTAGCACACCGCTTTGCTGCACGGGTGCACCAGTGCTACAGCGCAAGAGTCCTGAGCGGGCTAGGGAATCCTCTGTCTCAGCGCAGGAACCAGGACACGGCCTCTCTAGATTAGGGAAAGAGTAGGCCCCAGGAACCAGGAAGCTGAAGATACACAGGGAAACCTCCGCTACAGTGCAGGAATCCAGGAGGCTGAAGGACGCAGGGACGAAACCTCTGCTTCAGCACAGGAGAACAGGAGTGGACCGCTGCGTGAATATAGCAGCCGGTCACAGGAAACAAGGAGCTGAAGTGAACAAGAAGAGTACTCAGCTACAACACAGGAGACTGGAGCAGACCGCTGCGTGAATATAGCAGCCGGCCTTAGGAAACCTGGAGCTGCAGACAACAAGGAGAATACTCCGCTTCAGCATGAGAGACAGGAACAAGCGAGGGCTTGTGGCAGAACAGATAGTGACATCCAGGAAGGACTATGCTCGGCAAGGAGCATTATGGGAAAGCAATACTTAAAGGCCAGCGGGCCAATCCCCGGCGGGGGTGTGAAGGTACTGCTCCAAATGAGTGAATACAAGTCTATGTTGCAGTGATAGGCTGCACAGCTGCAATAGATACCAGAGGGAGTGTGTATTGCTTTGGTGAGTGAATCCAGGCTGCAGCAAACATCAGGAGAGGTGCTCCAGGACTGCACAAGTCTGCAAGGTAAGGCAACCAGTAAACCGCGGAGCGGATTCCTTACAATCGCTCAGATGAGCAGCTTTTTGTTTGGCTTTGTTTTCTGTTTTCACTGTGGCAGTCTCAGTGCCTGGGACTAAATAAACCAGGCATAGCCTGTTTAAAGGAACAGTACGTGACGTCTCATCATTTAACCTACCCTAAAAGACCGTGTTCTAACAGTCCCGGACAGACGGCGGAGCCCCGGAGTAAGTCGTTTGTCACATATGGTGGAGAATGCGGGCAGAACACTAAAAGGTCTGCGGGTTAAAGAACTTTGAAGAAAAAAAAAATAAGTTTTTTTTTCACCCTCTGCAAACAAGATGGACGACGTGGTGAGTGCGCTGGTACGCAATGTCGCTGTCCAGAAAGACGCGAATGAAGCCCTGCATCAGGCAAATAAAATCCAGCATGAAACTAATGCAAGCCAGCAAGAAACAAACCACTTGCTGAGAGAGGAGCAACAACGGTTCGCCCAGGGCTTGCAGCAGGAACTCGAGATCCTGAGGGGGACTATCAGTAACCTTCCACTGGCAGAGACAGCTCCAGTCCCGAAAATGGCCAGGGCAAGCCACTACCTTCAGAATATGGAACCCTCGGATGATGTGGAAGCCTATCTTCTCACGTTTGAACGCACGGCACAGAGAGAGGGATGGCCAGAAGCTGAGTGGGCTGGTCTAATCGCACCCTTCCTCAGCGGCGAACCCCAGAAGGCTTACTTTGATCTAGAGCCAGCCGAAGCTAACGTCTATACAAAATTGAAGTTCGAGATCCTCGCCCGCCTCGGCGTAACCACGGCTGTTCGTGCCCAAAGGTTTCACGCATGATCCTTCATGATGGATAAAGCCACCGGAAGCCAGATGTATGACCTCATCCACCTCGCCCGGAAGTGGCTACAACCCGAGATCAACTCAGCAAGCCACATCGTGGAACGGTTGGTCATGGACCAGTTCTTAAGGAAACTTCCCTCTGCCTTACGCCGTTGGGTCAGTCGGAGTGATCCCCACAATGCGGATGAGCTTGTGGCCCTCGTAGAAAGGTACAATGCAGCAGAAGAGCACCCGCAACCCACAGTCGTGGAGCAACCCCACTACCCGAGGTTCCAGGACTCTTCCAGAGACGATAAAAGGGTACCAGGGTTAAGGGGCGCTGAAGAGCGGCGACCACCTTCACGCAGCACCAGCAACAGTGGCTCGCACACTAAGGGCAATAGCCAACATGGGGAGCCGGGAAAAGGCTCTAAGTGGGACACAGACTATGTACCTAAATGTGTAAATTGACATGAGAGGGGCCACACAGCAAAAATCTGCCCACTAAATGATGAACCCATGCAATGCAACAGCGTGGAACCTTATTCGCTGTGGTCCCAATGTATGGGCCCTAGCCCAGAGGACCCCTTGAATAACCATCTGTGGGCATTTGTAAAGGTTAATGGTAAGAGGGTTCGGGCACTTCTTGACTCTGGGAGCATGGTCACACTAGTGTCCGAATACCTGATGCCCGTTAAGAAGAAACAGGGAAACAGTTCACAAAGAGTGGCAATTTGTTGTATACATGGTGATAATCATGAATATTCCACTGTTGATGTTTTTTTTTAAACAGAGTTTGGTTCTTTAGATTTCAAGGTGGGTATTGTACCCAAACTGGCACATGATGTGTTAATAGGGACCGACTTTCCCCATTTTCTAAAAATGTGGTCCCCCGCTCAGAACAGCGCCCAGAGTTCAATAGCGGACCATAACGAAGTATTAGAAGAAACAAATCCTTTCCCTTTTTCAGAAATGGATGTTGACGAGGGCCCAAAAAGGAAGGGGAAAAGGAGGAGTGCTGTAAAATTCGCTTCCTCATCACTACTTTGGTAGGGAATACCCCAATTCAAGATGTTGATCAGACACTTACCACCCCAGAACCGGATAAGACCCTCGCTGACCTAGAGGTCAGTCCTGGGAGTTTTAAGAAGGCCCAGTGGGAGGACCCCACATTAGCGGTAGCAAGGGGAAATATACGGGACCCGAATAGTACTCCTGGCCAACCAGATAGGTCACTTGCTTACCCCTACTTCGAGGTAGAGAACGACCTAGTATATCGGGTTGATAAAAGGAAATCAGTTACAACTAAACAATTGTTGGTACCACGGACATTCCGTAACGTAGTATTACACCTAGCACATAGTCATCCATTGGGGGGACACCTAGGGGTGGAAAAGACCAAAGAAAAGGTTCTCCGAAGCTTCTATTGGCCTGGGATTCTGGCAGAAATTACGAATTATTGCTCCTCATGCCCTGAATGTCAGATCACCGCCCCGTTCAAAGCGTACCGCAGCCCATTGGTACCCCTTCCCATAATAGAGGTACCATTTGACCGGATTGCTATGGATCTAGTAGGACCCCTAATAAAGTCTGCTAGGGGACATCAGCATATATTGGTAATATTAGATGATGCCACCCGATATCCGGAGGCAGTTCCCCTACGTAGCACCTCTGCTAAAAACATAGCAAAAGAGTTAGTAGTTCTGTTTTCCCGGGTCGGAATTCCTAAAGAGATTTTATCTGACCAGGGAACACCATTTATGTCCCAAGTAACAAAAGAGCTATGTAAACTCCTAAAAATCAAGCATCTCAGAACCTCAGTCTATCATCCACAAACAGATGGTTTAGTGGAAAGGTTCAATAAAACCTTAAAGAGCATGTTACGACGGGCGGTCGATAAAGATGGGAAAAACTGGGATTGTTTGTTACCGTACCTGTTATTTGCCATTAGGGAAGTTCCCCAATCATCCACAGGTTTCTCCCCGTTTGAACTATTGTATGGCCGACACCCAAGGGGCTTACTGGATATAGCCAAAGAGAATTGGGAACACGAGGTTACCCCTTACAGAAGTGTAATAGAGCATGTTGCCCAGATGCAGGACCGCATTGCTGCAGTCCTACCCATAGTGAGGGAACACATGGAGAAAGCTCAAGAAGCACAGAGGAATACGTATAATAAGGGTGCTAGGGTCAGAATTTTTTTTCCAGGTGATAGAGTACTAGTTCTGGTTCCCACCGTGGAGAGTAAATTCCTTGCTAAATGGCATGGGCCATATGAGGTCTTGGAAAGAGTGGGAGAAGTAAATTATAAGGTAAGACAGCCAGGTAGGAGGAAACCTGAGCAAATTTACCATATAAACCTACTCAAGCCCTGGAAAGATAGAGAAGTCTTGTTAACCCTAGTACCCCCAGGTCCGTCAGAGAATCAAGAAACTGACCCAGAGGTTAGCATAGCTGAAACCCTGTCCATTCATCAGAAACAAGAGGTTCAGAATTTAGTGAGAAGAAACAAAGAAATATTCTGTACACAGCCAGGTAGAACTAGCGTAATTGAACATGACCTAGTCTCTGAACCGGGGGTCCGAGTTAACCTTAAACCGTACCGAATCCCAGAGGCCAAAAGAGAGGCTATAAGTTTAGAGGTTAAAAAAATGCTAAAACTAGGTGTAATTGAGGAATCCCAAAGTGGGTGGAACAGCCCTATAGTCTTAGTCCCAAAGCCAGATGGTACAACAAGGTTTTTTAATGACTACCGGAAACTAAACGCGGTGTCAAAATTTGATACTTATCCTATGCCCAGGGTAGATGAACTTGTAGAGAGACTGGGCAAAGCCCGATATCTCACAACCCTAGACCTAACAAAAGGGTACTGGCAGGTTCCCCTCACAGAAAGGGCAAAAGAAAAGACAGCCTTCTCAACCCCAGACGGCCTCTTTCAGTATAAGGTGCTGCCTTTTGGCTTACATGGAGCTCCCGCCACATTCCAAAGAATGATGGATAAAATTTTAAAACCACATGCTCGGTATGCTGCCGCCTACCTGGATGATGTGGTAATCCATAGTGAAGATTGGCAATCCCACCTTCCAAAGGTCCAAGCTGTGCTCGACGCAGTTCGGTCTGCTGGACTAACTGCTAACCCCGCTAAATGCACTATTGGTCTGGAGGAGGCCAAGTATCTGGGGTATTCTATTGGCAGAGGTTTACTCAAACCCCAAGCACTCAAAGTGGAGGCGATACAAAATTGGCCAAGGCCAGTTACAAAAAAACAAGTAAGGACCTTTTTGGGGTTAATTGGGTACTATAGAAGGTTTATTCCCAATTTTGCAACTAAGGCAACCCCACTAATTGACCTCACAAAAGCAAGAGGACCGCTAATGGTAAAGTTGTCCCCCGAAACCGAACAGGCCTTTAGAAGCCTGAAAGAAGCTCTCTGTGCCCAACCAGTGTTGGTCACACCTGACTTCTCCAAAGAGTTCGTAGTCCAAACCGACGCATCTGAGGTAGGGCTGGGGGCGGTACTCTCCCAGGAGTCTCAAGGTGAGGAGCACCCCATCCTTTATTTAAGTAGGAAACTAAATCCCTAGGAGAAAAATTACTCCATAGTAGAGAAAGAGTGTCTCGCAATAAAGTGGGCTGTAGAGACGCTAAAATACTACCTGTTAGGGAGAAAATTCTGGTTGGTCACAGATCATGCACCCCTTACCTGGATGTGTCAAAACAGGGAAAAGAATGCTAGAGTGACCAGGTGGTTCCTAAGTCTACAACCCTTTAAATTTTCTGTGGAACACAGGTCAGGGCACAAACATGGCAATGCTGACGGGTTGTCAAGGATGCACTCCCTAATATCCATGGAGGCTCATCCCTCGAGGTCTGAGCTGGGGGGGGAGGATATGTGACAGAAACCAGGGGATGGTAATAAATTCCGTATATAGGGCTCCCAGGATACTGAACAGTTTCTATCCTGTTTGGCCTGGGAGTGCAGCCTTATAATACATACACTCCATCCCACAGTTTGGCAAGCGCTGGAACTGAGGGATGAGAGATCCAGACCAGAGTTTGTCTGCTGCCTGATTTCTGTCACCTGTCATGCTAATTAGAAATCAGGTATGTAAGACTGATTCCCTATTTGCTCTTCCCTCTCTCCAAGAGCCTGGAGGCTGGAAGGCTGCTGAACTACAGAGGGTGACTTTCTCAAAGGGTAGTGGGGAGGGACCACACGGCCATGATATATATACACTAATAGTTCCGTGGGCCGCCCCTAATCAGCTTGGTTTGAAAGGTGAGTATATAATACTCAAATCTTCCTCTAAGTCTACTTCCACAGACCCGGTGGGATGGATGGACAGCTCAAAGTTGTCAATGGAGACTTGTGATCCAGATGCTGAACACGACTCTCTCAGCAGAGAGGTTAACACCTCAATGCAGACTTCTTCCTTAGTTACCTCAAGAGGTCTTATTAAGGGTTTCTGCAGTGCACACGTTGTAGAGAGTCACTTTCTTTCTAATGAAGTAACTGTGACTATTGGTCTCTCCCTTTCAGTTTGGGCAGCACTACATTTCTGGGTAACTAAGCCTCAATTCATCAAGGAAGAGTTAAACACGGTGACTGTTTTTTGAAAAACAATAATGCAAAAAGAATTCTGATAGAAGTCTGCATTGAGGCATTAACCTCTCTGCTGAGGCCCACGGAACTATTAGTGTATATATATCATGGCCGTGTGGTCCCTCCACACTACCCTTTGAGAAAGTCACCCGTGAGTGACGAAACGCGTCAGGGAGCGTCATCACGTAGGACGCATAGACACTACGTCATCACGGAGCGCAGGAGTAGACCGATCCAAGCGCCAACACCATAGAGGCTTGTCAGCAAGGAGCTACACTTCACGATCTTTGGAACGTGTTGCACCACTATCTACCTGCCCTGGACATCTGTTAGGACTGTGGCTTATCCCGTTCGTGATCGGGGGTTCCCCAAGAACGAAGCGCAGCTACTGGATGGTGGTGATTATTATCATGAAATGCTTTTTTACTCTGTACCTTTGTGAGTGCATTTTTTACCCCCCCTCCTCCCCTTCCCCTCAATAAATTTACAGTTTTATACTATGGGGCGTGCGCTCTCTCCTCTTTTCTCTCTCTCTCTCTCTCTCTCTCTCTCTCTCTCTCTCTCTCTCTCATATATATATATGTATATATATATATATATATATATATATATATATATATATATATATATATATATGTGTGAATAAATGTCATATTCGAATAATTTGCCCATTTGTAGTCATTTATATTTATATTTCTGAACAATGTCACTATAGTAATATTAATTGTGAATGTAAAATGTAATTATAAAGTAGGTAATATTAGATTTTAAGCAGTTTCACATGTACTTTAATGGGTAAATTCTATATCTGCTGAAGTGGCTGTTCGGGGCCATTTTTGGCCCAAAATCTCCATTGAACTCTTTGGGAAATTTTGGCAGAAAATTACCCAAATGGCCTCTTCCGCAGATAAAGAATAAGGTCCTAAATAACTTATTTAATGATAAACTGGTGAGGTTGCTCAGCAATTTGGGTCATATAAATAGTTGTTCTGTATAAAATGCTTGAGGAACACTGTTCTATTCACACCTTTTCACTATTATCTAGGGAAAAGTGAAAAAGATTGCCAATTACATGGCTGTTTTGCATTTTTGTTCGACATAGTAAAGAATGAGAAGAAATTAAAACTCTTAAAAGTAGTAATAGCCAAAATTACTTGGTAAAGACTTCTTGCAGTTGTTTAGTTGTTTGATAAATGTGTCTAATACTTATTTCTATACAGAATTCTAATTAAACATTTTAACAGACCTGTTGGCACTGTCAATACTGATTTCTTTTCTGGTTTGACTCATATGAACCTTTGACTGGACATCTTCTGATCAGCAGACAGGAACCTGGAGAGTTCTCACTTCTTAAATGTATTGGCTTTTCATCCTGACCTGAAACTATCACACAGATGCCTGTGTTTTCTTTCTCCAAAGGCTCACCAGCTCCTGAAAAGTTCTGAACTTGTGTACATTTTTAATGGTGTGAAAATCTAGGGGATTAATATTTTGCGTCATCATGTGAAAAGATTTTCCACACTAATGAAGCAGCACTCAGCCCACCAAACTCTGCCTGTATGATGCCCTGCGCTCAAATAGAAATGTATTAAACAGAAGCACTTTGACCAACTGTTTGCTTGAAGATGCAATCCTACTTGCTTGATCAGGTTAATTTTCCTCTAGAATATTGTCGACAGATAAGCACCACTTGAATGCTCTCACTTTTTTTAGGTATAGGTTTATATATATATATATATATATATATATATATATATATATATATATATATATATATATATAGTTGCAGACCTGCCTAAGACATGCAGATGAGCATACAGCTATATTTGCATATATATATATATATATATATATATATATATATATATATATATATATATATATATATATGATACCCTATATACACAGGTAATCACCTGAACCATGTCTGGGGACCCACCAGTTCCCGGAAGAATATCTCCTTCCATTCACAAAATATCGTCTGTCATGCTCAGACCTGAAAGACCAATAGAAAGCTGCAACATTGACGTTTCAGCTTTCTATTGGCGTCTGGCAGCCATATTGGTTGCTTTTGTGGCCAAACACTGGCACAAAAGGCTACAAATATCTCTGGAATTGGGTCCAAGGAACATCAGGGGGCCATGCATCAGCTTTGTGACCCCCCAAGTTATGGTTTTTGGGGTGGAGTGCAGCTTGCACATAGAGCACTCTTGGAGTTCTAAACAATTATCAATAAAACATATCTCACTTTTGGTGAAGGGGGCTGGGTAGGAGCCATATTTGGTGGTTTTACATCTAAACATATAAACTTTCATATAATCATAAGGTTGAATTAAATGATTTTTCAGGATGTATGCACTAGTAACATTGAGAAAAAAAAAAACTAACTGCTTCAGTGGGGGCATCTACAAGCTATTGCAAAGCAATGTATTCCAAGCTCTATCCACAACACAGACAGAGTAAAAATAGTTCTGTTTTTTTCATACAGTAGTAAACATTTCTGCCTTTGTCAGGCTCTGCCATGGCATTTTGCCCATGTCCCCCTCAAGGCTACAGCCAGTGTAACACATTGTAGATATTTTGCAGCTAAACTTATTTATTTATTTGAAATACTCCAGAGGAATGTGGATTTGTTGAATTCTTAATAAAATTAAAAGCTGTATTTTACTGTACGTAGGACAAAATTACCTCCCACCTTTCCACTTGGTCTCAAAGAGCTAATAATTACAGTTCTGTTTGGCCGCTGCTGTCATTATAATACTCAATAAAATGGATCTGCATTAATCCTCAAGAGAAATAAGAGTTCTATAACTTGTCTGCACTGAAAAAAAAAGATTATGCCAGCTTACTTAAACAAATATATTATTCAATGCCTCTGTTATTTTAGGTTTCAGTTTTGCCATTTAGTAATCTTAGAGACATAAATTTAAAGACCTAGGACCATGCGAGTGCAACTTATCAGGAATTCCACAAGGGAGGGAAAGGTGCAGGCGTAAATGTTTTACAGTGAGGAACAACTTGAAAACTGCCAGTTTTGAAGATATTTTTATAATGAATGTGTGGCTCTGTGCCTTGTTTTTTCTGCGGTGGCCATACTTCATGTAATAAAAAATATGTTTCATTTTCCATTAATAATAATTACTGGAGCAACATGTCAGTTTAACCCCTTCGTTGCCAGAGAAAAGCCTCTGGCAATGAATTGGTAATTGATGGAATCGATTTGATTGGGTTATTGACACCCATGCATACGTTATGTAAATCCCACACTTCTGCTCTTCTCAATACTTGGTTAGTTTTCCTCCATTATTACACAGCTGTTTTATTATGAGGTCAAAGTATGGAAAGCTAAAGCTTAAATTTATCATAGTGGGGCGTTAACCATCTAGTTCTGGTTTTCCAATGCTTGTGGGAGACAGGGAAAATTGATCACAGCTGTGCTTTCACTGCCTAGAAATACTACATCTCCTTACATCACTTTGGTGCAGCTTTAAGAGAAACCAATACCCATCCCTTAGGCTTGTTCTATAGTAGGTGCGGGCACGCAGCCGTGCGTGCCTGGTCAAACGCGCGTGCACGTGATGCACACTTTTTGTGTGTATGGTGGTCTGTCCTGCCGGGAGCAACAGGTTTGCAGTGGTGTGTGTGTGTGTGTGTGTGTGTGTGTGTGTGTGTGTGTGTGTGTGTGTGTGTGTGTGTGTGTGTGTGTGTGTGTGTGTGTGTGTGTGTGTGTGTGTGTGTGTGTGTGTGTGTGTGTGTGTGTATATGTGTGTATGTATGTATGTATGTATGTATGTATATGTGTAATTTATTATATATTTTTTAAATTAAAAAAAGGCACGTTTTTAAAAATAAAATATTTATTAACATAGTGCACACACACACACACACACACACATACATACACATATACATACATTACAGCGGCGGTAGCGGCGGGAATACTTACTTTTTTAGTCTTCCCCGCTATCGCCCGGCTCCACGCTCACTGCCGTGCGCAGCCCTAGCATACAAAGGCTGGCTAACCACAGCCATCTATAACTTCTGCGCGCGCGCACGGCGCAGCAAGCGCACCCACGGCGCAGCAAGCGCACCCACTATATTACAGGCCTAAGTCTTCTTCTCCGGTTTTCACCTTCAGAATGGTCCCTCCCAGATACAGTCCTGTATTTAACAGAATGGCCAAAGCTGTACTAATAAATAACCATATTTATCTAAATTTACTATGCTTGCCTTCCAACATGTACATAATATGCAATATTGGAGGGTTTATTGGCGTTGCATAATTAGTGAATTAAAAATGACATAATGCGTCACACATTTAAAGCTAAAGAACATATACTATCTTAGTGGAAAAGTGGCATCATAAATTCAGCCACAGTTATGTCCAGAATAAAATAATAAAAATACACTATTATCAAAGTGACATTTCAGAGGCCTACATTTGTTTTCCAAGCAAAATAGAACACAACGGGGGTTTCACAATGAATATGGGAACAGAATAAAAAGAACAAAAATGGGGCCAATTTATTTTGAAAAATGGGGCATCACCATTGATATCCCAATATTGCTTGGATGTGCAATACATTTTGGAATAAACTAAATTGGGGTTTGAGTTCAAAGAAGCATCATAATTTGAATACACTCTTTGGTGGTGATTATTGCATAATCCACTTTGGTTCCTTCAATGATGCTACATTCTACTTTAATAATGTATCAAAGAACATTGTATGGGAAAATAGATGTAATGCTTCATGCTCTAGCCATGTACAGCTAGTAGACACAACATTATTACACAATGGCGACAATACAAAATACTGCACTAAAAAATAAAACATTGAAATAAATAAAAAAATAAACAAATAATGTCAAATAAAGATTTCCTTAGATGATGTGACACTTTGTGATAAAAAAAAATAGTTCTTGCTAATTGCTTGTTTTTGCTATTCGGTTTAGTTCAAAGTACCTCTAAGATTAATTTATTGAAGGACGTTTACTATTCTGTGAACCAAATAGCCATAATCCCTAAGTAATCTTGAAATTTGCAGTCTGCTACACTTCTGTAGCTTTACAGTGCTAGCCTCCCTAATACAGTTTGTGGTTTGCCACATCTGAATACAATTTCTTAGCTTGATGATGATCTAAGCAGAACAATTTCTTGGCAGTAGTAACCTGATAAGGCACCAGCTATGGTTGGCCGCCTGACAGGTCAGACATTCCATCCTGCTGTGTACAGCTTCAACACATCTGTGAAGACAAAGCATTGCCATCCTTTGTTTCTGTAAACTGCAGAAGAAGACAGCCAAGTTTGCTGCTGTGGGCAGCATGAGAATCTGTCAACAATATGCAGAAGTTTGTGCAAAGTCTGCTTTACATGACTTACTGTAGACTGGTAAAGGAAAACATATTGCCTTTAGCATTTCTCCCAAGCACAGCTCTAATGAGGAAACTATTGTTCCAAAAAAGTTCAAACGTGTTGGCCCACGTATGACCCCAAGACTCATTTTGAAGAGCAGTTAGTTAACTTGTGTGGTTGCTTTTTTTTTAACAGGAGTTTTTTTAAAAAAAACTGGCTGTACCTAATGTACCAACTCAAGCAGATTGTTTTTTAAAGTGCTGTAATGCAACGTGGGCGTAACTTGTTCAATGTCATTTAATTTAAAGTATGTGACAACTTACATGTTTACTCTATGTTTCAAACCTTTTGTCCATGGGTAAAATGTTTTTCTTGAAAAATGCTAGTCAAAACTGAGGCAAATCTAAGTTTTATACTGATTTAAAATTACCCAATTTGAACATGATACATTTAATCATTCCCGCTGCCCTATACCGGGGTCTGTAACTCAGGAAGCAGGTCCCTGAGGCAGAAATCAAGGCGGCTCAGCTCAGTAGACCCCCTGTTTCCGCACACTATTAATAAAATTTACATTAAAGCAGCTTCATTACCTTAGCGATAGCTGCTAAGGCAATGAAGAAGTTAAGGCACAATAGCAGGTTTATTGGGAGCAATTGCCCCAATAAACATTGCAATATGTACTACCCACCAATACACAACCATGTGCCCCCAACAACCCCTATACCCCCTTAACACACATACAAGCAATATTTTGTTTTTATGCACAGGAATGATACCAGAGGCCAGTGGGGGTCCTCAGGTGGTCCCTGCGGGTGTCTGGGGGCCCTCGGGTGTTCCCCATGGGTGTCTGGGGGCCCTCAGATGGTGCCTGTGTGTGTCTGGGGGCCCTCGGGTAGTCCCCACAGGTGTCCAGCGGTCCTCGAGTGGTTCCCACGGGTGTCCGGGGGTCCTCGGGTGGTTTCTGTGGGATTTTGGGGGTCCCCGCTGGCCTGCGGTACCAATCCTGTGCCTAAAAAAAAAATATGGATACATTCAAATAAATACATCCTTCCCCCAATACATACAGTGCAGTAATGGGAAAATTTACTATTATCCAGATATGGTTAATAGTGCATTTGCCCATTTAAAATAAAACATTAACCAGCAGAAATAAAGTAAATAAAACTTGCACTTACTCCTGCCAGCCTGACATGATGAAGGTCGTCATCCTCATCACCGTCCTTGTCCTCCGTTGTCAAAAACAATGCAATAAAAAATATAATCTAATGGTCCCTAACCCCTTAATCACATTAGTGGTTAGTAACCTCTATAGTAATTAAGGGGTTAACCCCCCTCCCCCACTACCCACCCAAGGGCATAACCACACTACCCAGGCAACTAACCCCACCCTCCATCCATTTATTGGTACAGTGGGTACATCATGACCACCCTCTCCTCCTTCACATTCTCCATACTCTTGGTATTCGGAACAAAGCTCTATCCTGGATCTCATCCTACCTCTCCCATCGTACTTTCAGTGTCTCTTCTGCTAACACCTCCTCCTCCTCTATTGATCTCTCTGTGGGGGTACCCCAGGGCTCTGTCCTGGGACCTCTTCTCTTTTCTCTGTACACACTCTCTCTAGGTCACCTAATAACATCTTTTGGGTTTAATTATCACCTCTATGCTGACGACACACAAATATACTTTTCAACAACCGACCTTACACCTGCTGTACAAACCAAAGTTTCTGAATGTCTCTCTGCTACTGCTGCGGCCAAGTTTATTCGAGCATTTGCCCGTTCTTGGCCGCAGCAGTAGCCTGGCGCGCGCCCGAGAGTGACGGGCGCGCGCCGAAGCAGCGGAAGAGCGCCCTCCGATCGGGGCGCTCTCCCTACCGCTGCCGGGTCCGCCGGGTCCCCCGGAACCCCCTGCCGCTGTCCCACGATCGCGGGACACCAGGGCTCCCTCGGGGAGCCCCTGGACGCGCGTGCAGGGGGCGCACGTGCAGGGGGCGCACGTGCAGGGGGCGCACGTGCAGGGGGCGCACGCTCCCGAAGATGCGTGACCGCGCGTCTATGACGCGCGGCACGCCGAGGGGCGGCCACTAGCAAGCCGGGAAATCTCCCGGCTTGCGGTACCAGCCACACTTTAATAAAGTGTGTCGGTAGTGTATATCATCCTGGATGGCCCTCCACCGCCTTAAACTCAACATGGCTAAAACAGAGCTCCTCATACTTCCTCCCAAACCTGGCCCTACTACCTCCTTCCACATTACTGTTGGAACTACGATCATTCACCCAGTAGCCCAAGCACGCTGCCTATGGGTCACACTTGACTCCTCTCTCGCATTTGCCCCTCACATTCAAAACATTTCTAAAACCTGTCGCTTTTTCCTCCGCAATATAACAGAGATAAGTTCTTTCCTCTGTTGCTCGACTGCTAAAACCTGACTCAGACCCTCATTCTCTCCCATCTTGATTACTGTAACCTCCGGCCTTCCTGCCTCTCACCTGTCTCCCCTACAATCTATCCTAAACGCTGCTGCCAGAGTCATGCTGCTCTTTGCTAGATCTGTCTCAGCATCTCCCCTCATGAAATCCCTCTCCTGGCTTCTGATCAAATCCCGCATCTCACACTCCATTCCTCTCCTCACTTTTAAAGCTTTACACTCTTCTGCCCCTCCTTACATCTCAGCCCTAATTTCTCGTTATGCACCATCCAGACTCTTGCGTTCTTCTCAAGGATGTCTTCTTTCTACCCCCTTTGTATCTAAAGCCCTCTCCCGCCTTAAACCTTTATCACTGACTGCCCCACACCTCTGGAATGCCCTTCCCCTCAGTACCCGACTAGCACCCTCTCTATCCACCTTTAAGACCCAAGTTAAGACACACTTGTTTAAAGAAGCATATGAATAGCACTGTGGATATTCTGAACACATGATACATAAAGCTTGGCCACCTGCAGATGCACTTACCAGAACTCCCTACTACTGTCTCTGTACGTTCTCCCTACCTACCAATTAGACTGTAAGCTCCTCGGGGCAGGGATTCCTCTTCCTTAATGCTACTTTCATGTTTGAAGCACTTATTCCCATGACCTGTTATTTATATTATCTGTTATTTATTTGATTACCACATTTATTACTACTGTGAAGCGCTATGTACATTAATGGCGCTATACAAATAAAGACATACAATACAATAGACATACAATATGGGCATGATTTTACACTAGAGCAATAAATGGTGAAGCTAAAAAAACTAGCCCAAAATAAAACACATTACATAGAAAAATAAACACAATACAAATGCCAATAAACCAATTGATTGGCACATATAATATGGGCATGATTTAACACTATGGCAGTCAATGGTCAACCTACAAAATAAAAAACCACTAACAATACCCAATTCAATCAAAACAATCACCAAATAAACAATAATAAACACGTAAACACCACAAAATTACCAGCAAGTACCAAATAAACACCAGAATTAACAATTAAAACATCAAAATAAAACATCAATAAATAAAAGAAAACTCCAAATAAACACCATTATTAAAAATAAAAAAACAAAAATAAACCACAATTCAATAGCAAACAACAAAAAAGTAACAGAAATAAATTATTGAAAAGACCACACAAATTCCCATCATTATAAATCAAAACACAAAATAAATAGCATAAATATTTAAAAGCAAAGAACCAAAATACATTTAAAAGAAATACATTAAGCCCATATAATATGGGCATGATAAGCAACTATAGCAGTCAATAGGCAACCTAAAAAACAACAGCGCCAAAAAGACACAGCAATAAAAGAAATACACAAGCACCTAAACACCAGAAGAATAAATGAACTAAAAAGTTTAAACAACACATCAGTAAAATTAATCTAATGCCAAAACAACAAAATAATAAAATTAATCAATTACCTTACCAACAGAAGAATAAAATAAATGAAACCGCTTGCCAACAGCAGAATAAAAAAAATTAAACCCCTAACCAGCTGAACAAATAAATAAATTAAACACCTCAGTAGTCAGTGTGGATGCAGAGGTCGAGGCAGGCTGAAACCAAAGGTTAGTTGAGGTACTTGATATGGTCAGGGCGGGCTGAAGACAAGGGTAGTCGAGGTACGTGAGCTGGGTCTGGTAACATGAGAGACAAAAAGCATTAATGCATTGCATGAACACAGCAAGAAACTGGAAATGTGCTCGGCAACTTCCTGCTGGCAGGGCTATCCTTTTAAAGGATGTTGCCAGGTGCAAAAATGGACGATCCAGCCACAGAAGGCGAGCAAGAGCAAGATTTTGCCAAACCTCATAGTATAGAAGAAACAAGGAACAGACCTCAAATACTGATGCTCCAACAATAGCAGTGAGAAAGTAAAATAATACTTTGGTTCTTACTTCAATAGGATTCAGACAGCGTGTATATGGGCTAAATAACCCGATAAGGCTTCTAACGCTCTTAGTGTGTGAATGGTCTTACTCAGGGTGGGGGGCCGACAAGCAGTAAGCAAGACCGAGATACTAATGTACACGCCGTTAAGCGTGACACATAGTAAATCGCTGAGCCCCGCAACTGTTACCCTCACTAACACCGTGTGTCCCACACATTGAAAATCAGCTGGCAAGTATTCACAGTTCCCTCCTGATGTCTGCCGAGTCATGCTGATATAATGAAACAAATGCCCAGATACAACGCTGAGACGGCATGCTCCAGCCAGTTTGTGTGAATAGAAAAAATGCAGTTGCGAAGGTGGTCACTGTCCTCCATATATTGGAAAAACCAAGCGCAATTTAGTTAGAATAAAAAATAATTTATTCCTCAAAAATAGACATCCACAGAGCAAAAATACTCTGACGAGTTTTGTCCTGAAGAAAGGACTTTATCAAAGAGTTTATCGAATTTCTGTTCCAACTTCACTGGACACAGGCGTTTTCCAGGCCCGCAACGATCGGGGAGTCACAGATCTTGTACACACAAGACAGGCACAAGCCCAAGGTACGCCTCCTACTTCTCTCCTGTTCTGACAGTCTGGTAGTACCCAGCTACATAGGCTCGTCATCTGGAGGGGGCAGAGAAACGACATTTGGGGCCAACCATGTAGTCGGGCTCCTAATAGCATGGCACATCTTGGACGGGTGTTCCTGCATTCTGAGATCGATTTTTATGCCAAGAGAAATTAACTCCTCAAGGTCCTTAAGGAGGTCCCAGACAGTCAGCTTATCCTATATGTGCTCCTACAGTCCCTGCCAAAAGGCCGCTACTTGAGCTTCATTATTCCTGCCGAACTTAGCTGCGAGGATGCAAAATTCAATGGCGTATTGGCCTACCGTGCGTGTACCCTGGCGAATCCGCAGGAGTAAAGCTGATGCTGAAGATACTCATCCTCGAGCGTCAAACACCAACTTGAGGGCACGGATGAAGACAGGGGAATCACTGATCAAGGGCGATTCCTTCTCCCAAAGCGGAGAGGCCCAGGCCAGTGCCTCGTCAGTGAGGTGAAACAATGTAGGCCAACCTGACTCGGTGCATGGTGAACATAGACGGTTGTAATTCAAATTGAATAGAGCATTGATTAAGAAATCCCCTGCTTGACATAAGGTCCCCACCATACCGTAGAGGAGTCAGGATCCGAGGTTCCCTGATCGCTGGGGATAACGGGAGCAGTATCGCAGCCGCATCTGAAGCACTGAAGTCCAGCTAATGGGTGCCTATGTGGACGATCTGTGCCAGTTGTTGATCATGTAGGCGAGGCGTTGCTCATGATCCCTCAAGTACTATCCTTGCAGGGTAACGGTTCATATATATATATATATATATATATATATATATATATATATATATATATATACAGCTTAACCCCGTTATAGCGTGGTCCTCGGGGGCCACCCACGACCACCGCATTATAAAAAAAAATTGTGGTGGTACTGTGTCCGCCGGAGGGGGAAAGCTGAGAACTCTCCCAGCGTTCCCAGACCTGGTGGGGCAGCGGCAACAGCACACAGCACTTACTGCATCGACACACTTTATTCGAGCAAATACCCAGTATGTACCTGGCAGATACCTGGAATGCGCCGCTCCTCACCTCTGACAAGCCCCGTTGCATTTGCCTTCCCAGCCTGGGTTCATGCCTGGCTGACGGGCGGCTGATCTGTTAAATGATAATGATTAGGATTTAATAGGCTGCAATGCTTCGCGTGTCTACCAGATGGCATAAATTCATGAATTGTAATGCAGTATATATATATATACTGTGCAGTATTGCAGCCAGCGGGAATAAAATGCTTCAATCCCTGCCTGGAAAATAACCCAATGCACTCGGGCAGAAAACAGTCACAAACCTCAATACACCCGGGTATACCCGAATTCGTGGGACTAGCCGAGCTCGAATAAAGTGTGTCGCCAGTGTACTCGGCATCTGGCAGCTCTTCTCCCTGTCTCTGCTTCCTGCTTCTGCTTCCCTCTTGCGAGAGCAAGATCCCTTAAAGAGACAGTGTATCTCTGTGTGTGTGTGTGTGTGTGTGTATGTGTGTGTGTGTATTTGACTGTGTGTGTGTGTGTCAGTCTGTGTGTGTGCAGTGTGCAGTGTGCTGTGAGTGTATGCAGTGTGCTCTGTGTATGCTGTGTGTGTGCAGTGTGCTGTGAGTGTGTGCAGTGTGCTGTGAGTGTGTGCTATGAGTGTATGCAGTGTGCTGTGCAGTGTGCTGTGTGTGTGTCAGTGTGTGTGTGTGCAGTGTGCTGTGAGTGTGTGCAGTGTGCTGTGAGTGTATGCAGTGTGCTTTGAGTGTGTGCAGTGTGCTGTGAGCCTGTGCAGTGTGCTGTGAATGTATGCAGTGTTCTGTGAGTGTGTGCTATGAGTGTATGCAGTGTGCTGTGCAGTGTGCTGTGAGTGCGTGTGTGTGTGCAGTGTGCTGTGAGTGTGTGCAGTGTGCTGTGAGTGTATGCAGTGTGCTGTGAGTGTATGCAGTGTGCTGTGAGTGTGCAGTGTGCTATGAGTATGTGCAGTGTGCTGTGAGTGTGTGCAGTGTGCTGTGAGTGTATGCAGTGTGCTGTGAATGTATGCACTGTGCAGTGATTGTGTGCAGTGATTGTGTGCAGTGTGTGTGCAAAAAAAAACTTTAAAAAAAAATATTTTTTTTTTTTAAATTCGGGGTCCACGCTCAAACCACGTTATAAGCGATCCGCGTTATAGCGGATCGCGCTATAATGGGTTGAGCTGTATATATATATGTATATTTTTTTCTTTTTTTTTTTTTTTTTTTTTTTTTTTTTTTTTCAACTTCAAAATTTTTATTGGGTTTCACAACAGGTACGTTATGCCACATCCCATAATAAAACAATTTGAAACCCCCCGAGGTTTACCCTTTTCGCTCTCACAATCAAGGGTAAAATCACTCAAAAGCAGTAAGGGACTTACAACATGCACTCACAAGACTAGACAAACCTGACTCACCTGACCAAAGACTAGACAACAGAGGAAAAAAACAACAAGGAGGGAGAAGGAGGGGGGGTAGGGGGGGGGGGAATGGACTGCCACCGTGTTCTTCGGTAGTGGAAGGTCTGCTTTTGGTCCGTGCTGCGCCCTTCTTTGAGACACCTGACGACTCCTCCTCTTGGTTCTGGATTTAATAGTCGAGGGGATCCTACCTGTTACGTGCCTATGTTATAGTATGTTCCGCTCCGTCACCAGAGAACGCACTTGTACTTATTATTGCAAAATTGTGCTGGCATCTACCCCGGGGATGTCGGATTGGGTGAGCCATGGCTCCCACACTTTTAAGAAATTTCGGCCAGAGTCGTTGACCCAGCTAGTCAACTGTTCCATCTGGCAAACTTGCCATAATCTGTTTCGAATTTTGGGGAAGACTGGTGGATCTTGCTGTATCCACACTGCTGCGATCTCGCACCTAGTGGCTGTGGCCATATGTGCCACCAATTTCTGTGCCGATTTTGGCAGCCCCCGGGCCCGTCTGCCCAGTAAGAACAGCCACGGGTCCAGGGGAACCTCTAAATCGAGGATACCTTGTGCCCAAGCTCTAATGCTCTCCCAAATCGGGAGTACCTTCGGGCAGGACCACAGCATGTGGACTAGGTCTGCTGATTCCCCGCACTGTTTTGGGCAGAGCGGGGAATACCCGCTGACGAATTTAGACAGACGTAATGGGGTGTGATACCAGCGCATCATGACTTTATATGCGTTCTCTTTTAACGTTGAGCAGATGGAGCTTTTGGCCGCCGCCTGCAAGATCCACTCCCAGTCTTTGTCCTCTAAAGTCTCCCCTAGGTCTGTCTCCCATTTAGTCATGTAGTTCAGTTTGTCGACGTCAGGTCCACTTGGACAGATCACTTCCCGGTATAATCTAGAGGTAAGTCCCCGTGTGTCCGTTGCTCTGGAACACAGCTGCTCAAAATTGGTCCTAGCTGGTCTAATTGGAAATTTGTTATAGAATGCTCTTATCTGAAGGTAGCGGAATAATTCAGTGTTTGGAAGGCCTTTTTCTGATTTGACGTGTTCGAATGTTTTAATATCCTGAGGCCCCTTCAGATTCATTAATCGCTTATATCCCGACTGTATCCAAATTTTAAAGTGCCGCCCTCCGGCCATCCCCGGGGCGAAATCTGGGTTATCGAATAGCGGGGTCATCAAGGAGTGTTTTGTCGTTAGTTTATGTTTAAGTTTGGAACTCCTCCACACCGCCAGAGAGTTCACCATGGTCCGTAGCAGCACTCCCACTGTGTTGTCGCAGCGTTTTGGCAGCCAAATTAAATTATTCAACTCTATTGGAGCACAGCAGGTTTTCTCCAGTGCCACCCATCTCCGCAGGGACGGGTCAAGGTGCCACTGGACAATCTGACCTAATCTTGCTGCTTTGTAATATGCCATCAAGCAAGGTACCGCTAGTCCCCCTCTAATCGTGGGCCTGGTTAGTATACTCTTAGCAATTCGTGGACTCTTCTTGTGCCAAATGAATTTCATGATCTTTGACTGTAAGGCGAGGATATCTGCCCGCACCAATGGTATTGGCAGGGCCTGGAACAGGTAAAGCACCCTTGGCAGGAGATTCATCTTAATGCTATGAATTCGTCCAAACCAGGAAATTCCAAACCCCGCCCACACCCTCAGGTCCTCTCTTAAAGCTTGGAATAATTTGGGATAATTTGCTTTGTATAATGAGTCATATGTCTTGGTAATTTGGATACCTAAGTATTTGATAGAGGAGGCTTGCCATTTAAAATTAAAATTTAGTTCAAGTAATTTCTCCATTGGGCGCGGGAGACTAATATTTAGGGCTTCAGACTTCGTCTGGTTAATTTTGAACCCAGAAATGAGGCTGAACGCTCCCAGAATCTCAAAGACATTGGGCAGGGAAGTGAGCGGCTTCGACAGGGTCAGTATCACGTCATCAGCGTATAATGCCACTTTATGGGATTGGTCCCCTACGTCTATCCCTGATATATCTGGGCTTAGGCGAATATGAGCCGCCAGGGGTTCTATACATAATGCAAACAGCAGAGGGGACAGGGGGCACCCCTGTCGCGTCCCGCTACAGATGTTAAATTGCTCCGATGGGAAGCCCTGGTGGCGCACCCTAGCTGTGGGGCCTTTATACAGGGCCAAGATGGCTTCTAGGAGGCGTCCCTCGAAACCGAATGCTCCTAGTACTGCCCTCAGATAGGACCAATCGATCCTATCGAAGGCCTTCTCAGCATCCAGACTCAACAGCATAGACGGGATATTCTTTTTATTGGCCAGATCGATCAAATCTATGATCCGTCTTGTGTTGTCTGCCGCCTGCCTTCCTCCAATAAATCCCACCTGATCCGGGTGGATTAGCCCTGGTAGGACAATGCCCACCCTGTTAGCTAATAGTTTAGAGAATATTTTCACATCGGAATTAATCAGGGATATGGGCCGATAGCTCTTACAGTCTACCGGGTCCTTACCTGGCTTGTGGATCAGGGAGATTGAGGCCTGGAGCATCTGGGATGGAAAGGAGCCCCCCGCTAGAATTTCGTTAAATAATTTTAGAAGCTGTGGCGCTAGTATTTTCAGGAATTTTTTGTAATATAAATTTGAAAAACCATCTGGTCCCGGAGCTTTGGCTGGTTTAAGGGCCTTTATAACCTCTGACAATTCTTCAAATGTAAAGTCACTCTGTAGTGCCTCCCTTTCTGCCCTGCTCAATTTGGGAAGGCGTGCCTCTTTTAGGAACTTCTGGGTTTTTTCTCCTATTTTCTGTGTGTGGCTGACCTTATCTCCATCATAGAGAACTTCATAGAAATTTTTAAATTCCGCGACAATTCTTCTAGGGTCGGAGGTAAGGTCCCCCCCCTTGGTGCGGATGGAGGAGATACTATAATTAGGGAGTTTGTTACGTAATTTATTGGCAAGTAAGGTATCTGGCTTGTTGGCTTTGTCGTAAAACTTACGCTTGGACCACGCCAACTCCCTCTCGGCTCTGGAGTTTAGCAACAAATTGAGTCTAGTTTTAGTGTCAGAGAGTTCCTTTAGGGTAGCGCCCTGTTTATTGAGACTATGAAGTGCGGAGAGGTGTGCTAGTCTCTCTCGCAAATCTTTTATCTGGGACTCCTTAGCTCTTTTGGTTTGTGCTGCTAAATTCATTAGGAGTCCCCTCATGGTCGCCTTATGGGCCTCCCAAAGAGTAGAGTGGGAAGATACGCTCCCTGTATTGATTTCGAAATATTCCTTAATTTTATCTCCTATCGCCCGCTCCGATGTTGGATTTTTTAACAGCAGCTCGTTTAATTTCCAGTTCGCCCCCGGTCTGTCCAGCAGCCGCAAAGCACATCGCAGCTCAATTGGTGCGTGGTCTGACCATGAAATATCATGGATCCCAGAATGGGAGACCATGGAGACCGCTTTGTTAGAGACCAGGAAGTAATCTATCCTACTGTATCTGTTATGGGGGTGTGAGTAGAAAGTGTATGCTCTTTCCGAGGGGTGATGTTCCCTCCAAATGTCAATTAACTGGCAATCACGGAGCCCTTGATGTATAGTTAGTACGTCTTGTTTCTGTGGTAAGTTAGTCCCCGTGCATCTGTCCAAGTCTGGGTCTAGGGTGCGGTTCATGTCTCCTGCCAGGAATATACAACCTATTGCCACCTTGTGTAGTTTATCAAAAAATGATGTGAAGAATTGCGGTGTCTGTTCGCAGGGGGCATAGATTGAGCTCAAAGTGACCTCTTGGTTGTTAATTGTGCCCGTGACGATAACATAGCGTCCATCCACATCTTTATATGTTTTAACTACCTGGAAGGGCACTCTGCGGTGGATTAGTATTGCCACTCCTCTTTTCTTAACTTTCGCAGAGGACATGAACATTGTCCTATAGTGCCTGTCCAGGTAGTTGGGGTGATTCGACTTGGAGAAGTGTGTCTCCTGAACGAATACTATATCCGCTTTTTTGCGAACATAGTCCCTGAATGCAATTCTGCGCTTTATTGGGTTGTTGAATCCCTTGACATTATGGGAAATAAAGATCAAATCGTTACTCATCCTTGACTTGGACTGAACCTGCAGCAGGGGGGCGGTGGAGGCGTATGTTTCGCCAGGAACCGAGACTGAGGAAGAGCCGTCTCCGACCTGTAGCACTCACGCTGATCTTTGGATGGTGGGTCCTGTGGGTTGGGGGGAAACAATAGGGAAACATGGGGAAAGACACACATAGAACAAAAAACAATTAGTGTCCTCCGAGCTGTGGCCCCGCCACCTTGGCTCAGATTCCATTGCCTTTGGGGGCTGGGCACCTGCCACTGGGCCCTCTCCGATGTTATCTCACTTCGTGAACCCCCTCCCTCCCAAAGGACTTCGCTGGGATAACCCCTTCCCAGCCCCTGGCCCATGCGGACCGCAGAGCAGGCAGAGATCCCTCAGCTCCCGCCCCGCTCCTAAACCAAAAACTTGCACAATACCTATATAACTTATAACTTATAACTCCTGGGTTTATCGCTAACCACAGTATTAAGTGCTACCGCTTGCGTCCTTGCCCGTTATTTCCCTAACTGGACGGGTGGCCTCTTTATCTTCCACCTCTCTTAGAGAACGTTCTTTGGTGTACTATCTCTCCCTTCTATTTTCTCTTCGGACTCCCTTCCCTGACGAACTCTTTACTAACCTTTTCCATTACCCTGTATCTCATTTACTTGCTATTGCCCTCTCAATACTTCCTCTCCCTTCTTCCCTCTGGTATAACCACTTGTCCTTACCTTGTCCTTGTCCTTACCCTCCTCCCTCCCGTCCCTCTTCTCTACTGCTACTCCACTTGCTTCTTCCATCTGTCTCCTTCCTGTTTCCATCCCTTCCCTTATGCCTTCCTCTTGCCCCACCCCGCTTACTCCCTTACCTCTTCCACCCTCTCTGCCTCCCCCCGGCTATATCTGCCTTCTTATATGCTCCACCTACCTTACCCTTATTCTATCCTGCCTTCCGCCGCTGATCTTAACTTCCCTCCCTTATAGCCCTGTGTGGGACTCCTTTCCCCCCCCCTCTTAGGCCTTCCACCCTTGGGTACCCTCCCGGGGTGTGTCCGCTGGGCCTTCTTCGTTCCGGCGGTGTGTCGCTTGCAGCTGCTGCTGCCCCTGCAGTTGCGGCGCTTGGGACCGGCGAAAATTGAAAATCCCGCCAGGCCGGGTCGCCCGCGTGACGCTCGTCGCCGCCTCCTGACGTCCTTAGGATCTTTCTGCCTCCTCCAAGATGGCCGCCCGCGCACTTCCTCTACTGGCGCCCGGACATCCGGCCGCCGCCATTTTGGGAGCGTCTTTCGTCCAGAACGGCTGTGTTCGCGCTCTCCTCCAGGTTGATGGTGGTTTCCTGCTCCTGCGTTCCAAGCTGGGTTTTTCTCTCACCTCGTGGGTGCCTCCATCTTTGGGCCTCCTGTTTCTCTCGTCCAGGTGAGTACCGCGTCTTTTACAGGTGGGAAAACGAGGATTTTTGCCCCTCCAGCTGGAACCTTAAATCAAGCTCGATCTTGCTGTAATGTAAGCGGGCTTAAGTCCGTAGCGATATAACAGGGAACTTAAAACTGATAACTGGGAAACTTAATACCCCAACACTGAGGATTATTTAGAGAGACTTTGCCTTGTTGCAACTCATCTTTTATTCCGTGGAGACCGGGGCGCTTGTCCCGCTGTTGCCCAGCTGGGGCCCGGGATCTCCTCTTCTTCTTCCACCGGCACTGGCGGGGTCCCCTTGAGGCCTAATTTCTGGAGGAACACCACTCCCTCCCCAATCTCCTTCATGTGAAGGGCCCGTCCATTTTTGCTGGTAGACAAACCAAAAGGGAAAGTCCAACGGTATCGGACGTTGTTGTCCCTCAGCACTTTTGTGATTGGGAGCAGGGCCCTGCATCGCAGCAAGGTTAGGGGGGATAAGTCCTGGAAGATGAGCAATTTTGCTCCTTCAAATTCAATTGTAGGGGTGGCGCGGGACTTTTGGAGGATGGCCTCCCTGGTCTTGTAGAAGTGCAGCCGCGCTATGATATCCCGCGGTTGATCTGACTGCGTCGGCCTCGTTCTCAGGGCTCTATGGCAGCGATCCATCTCCAGTCTTTCCCTGGGGGTATCCGGCAGCAATTCCCCCATCCATCTCAGGACAAATTCCTCGCAATCCCCCACTTCTTCAGGGACCCCCCGTATCCTTATATTATTGCGACGCTCCCGATTTTCTGCGTCTTCCTGCTTTTCTTTCAGGTCATTAATTTGGATCTGCATCTCTGATGTTTTTTTTGCATTGCTTTTGGTTGCAGTGGTAACGATGTCAAGTTGGGTCTCAACTCGACCTGTGCGCTCTCCCAGGCTACAGATTTCCCTCCCCTGCTCTTTAATTTCTGCTTGCAAGAGGGTTTTTAGGTCGGTATATAAACGATTGAAATCGCCAAGCCTAACTGGCCTGTCTTCAGCGTTCTCGCCGTCCTCCTTCTCTCCCTCCCGTTCCGAATCAGAGCCCTGATTTGAATTCGGCGCCATTATGGCCTCCGCCGCGCTGCTCCTTGCGCTGTTAAAATATAGCGGGAGCCCCTTTGATTTCGGCGTTTTTGTTGCCCGTTTTGACATCCTGGTAGTTTAGTAGAGTTATGGTAGTTAAATTCTAGCAGTTCAGTATAGAGTGAAGGTATTTTAATTCTTTATATTATGAGCGGGGCATGGAGCACTGGAATCATGCATCCATACTCACTGCCATCGCGCATGCGCCTCCTTTCTTTTTTTTTTTTTTTTTTTTTTTTTTTTTTTTTTTTTTATATATATATATTTTTTTTCTTTTTTTTTATATATATATTTTTTTCTTTTTTTTATATATATATATATATATATATATATATATATAAAAAAGAAAAGGGAGTGAAGTAGCGCCAAATAAGAAGTGTTGAAATAGTGTAAAAATATTATTAATGATAATCTAAATGAATATTTCTAAATAGGCAAAATCACTAAAAATTATAGATGTGTATACTACAATTTAAAATAAATATATATAACATATATTATGTGCTCCTATTTCGTGAAAAACAATTTGAGACAACATTCCAAAAACATGTGATAACATAAAATACTGTACAAGCAAAAAGAAAAATTGATATAAAAACCAGTCCTTGAGTGAAAATCCTTAAATAGGAAAAAATAGTCCTGGTATGAGGGGATCTCCTGCAGCTCTCAAATAGGATGAACCACATCCAGATGATACCTATTAAAAAAGAAAAAAGAGAGAGAGAGCGCACGCCCCATAGCATAATACAGTACATTTATTGGGAAAGGGGAGGGGGGGTTAGAAAATCCACTCACAAGGGTAGGTTAAAATCAAGCAGTGTGTGAAATATATCACCGCCAACTCTGGTCACTCAGCCTCCAGACCCTGCAGTCCAAATTTCACTTGAAGCTGCTGGTAGATGTTCTCTGGTGCATGAGTAAAAAGGCTCCTTAAAATCAATGATGCAGTCTTAGGAAAATCTCCAATCTCTGCTGGCCGCAATGTGTATCAGCGCTCGATACGGCCTGTCATGCGCTCGTCACGTGCTGTGACTTTCTCAAAGGGTTGCTCACCCTTTGAGAAAGTCACAGCACGTGACGAAACGTATTAGGGAACAGAACTGTGTCATCACGCAAGCGCATGACAGGCCGTATTGAGCGCTGCTACACATTGCGGCCATCAGAGATTGGAGATTTTCCTAAAACTCAAATACTGCATCATTGATTTTAAGGAGCCTTTTTACTCATGCACCAGAGAACATCTACGAGCAGCTTCAAGTGAGATTTGGACTGCAGGGTCTGGAGGCTGAGTGACCAGAGTTGGCGGTGATATATTTCACACACTGCTTGATTTTAACCTACCCTTGTGAGTGGATTTTCTACCCACCCCCCTCCCGTTTCCCAATAAATGTACTGTATTATGCTATGGGGCGTGCGCTCTCTCTCTTTTTTCTTTTCTAATATATATTTTTATATATATATATATATATATATATATATTTTTTTTTTTTTTTTTACAACATTTTATATTCACAGTAAAATTTAGAAGACAAATTAAAATCTTAATAGATGCTATTACCACTAATATAGATTTAAAAGGGAGTTAGGCCATATTTTTTTTCATACATCATAGTTGACAGGCTTTCATCATAGAGGTACAAAAGGTATCACTCCTTAAGAGTCTAGGCAATCAATCTTCCCCTCTTTTATCTATTTCTACATGTGCGAAAAAGATAATCTTAAATTTTATTATATTGATGTCATAGTCTTTTTCAAATTGCTGTGCGAAAAGGTAAGGAATCCCTTATCTTTAATAGCTCTCATATGTTCTGAAGATCTCTCTTTAATGTTTCACATCTTTATTTTTTATACAGTACCAATATAGTGATTACACAATGTGCTCTAATAAGTAAAGTACAGGCACATTACATTTTAATATCAAAAAGCAAAGATTTTTTTACATCTAAAGATACTTTATGGAACTTACTCCGCTCCCCAACTGCTTAACTCTGCTCAAAACCCGCAATGTTTAGAATCATAAAGATTTTTTTTCCCGAAAGGTCCAAAATATTATTTTGAATGAAACAAACAGCAAATAATGATTAATTTTTTCAATTTATAACTCTCTATGCAACAAATGCAAATAATTAAATTTTACAGTGTAATCCTTTTTCACACTTGAATTAAGCAAATACACTTAAAGGATATCAACATAATAAACCTCAAACTGTTGTTGTATCCCAAATAATACATTTATTCAAGAGAGGTCTTGGAAACCTAGCAGTCTAGGTACTTCTGCATGCCTTTGATATAACCTTTTAATTAAGAAATGTAATATTGTTTATTGTATTTATTACAATAAGAGCTATGAAAGAAGAAAAGAAAGTGTGTGCCACATAGGGTAAAAATATATTGATGATTTAATAACAAAGGAGAAAGCCCAAAGGGAGTTTGCACTTACTAGGATAGGAGAATAAGAAGCATACACTGGCGACACACTTTATTCGAGCTCGGCTAGTCCCACGAATTCGGGTATACCCGGATGTATTGAGGTTTGTGACTGTTTTCTGCCCGGGTGCATTGAGTTATTTTCCAGGCAGGGATTGAAGCATTTTATTCCCGCTTGCTGCAATACTGCACAGTATATATATATATACTGCATTACAATTCATGAATGTATGCCATCTGGTAGACACGCGAATCATTGCAGCCTATTAAATCCTAATCATTATCATTTAACAGATCAGCCGCCCGTCAGCCAGGCATGAACCCAGGCTGGGAAGGCAAATGCAACGGGGCTTGTCAGAGGTGAGGAGCGGCACATTCCAGGTATCTGCCAGGTACATACTGGGTATTTGCTCGAATAAAGTGTGTCACAGCAGTATTGTGATCAAATCTCAAAAACGCGAAAATGGGCAGCTGATGCCCAACCATTTAAATCCTTGTCCAATGTTTGGGTAAGCTGTTGGCAAGTTCAATGGACCGATCAGTCCTATCCTTTGACAGCTGAGATCCATACAGACACTCATGGCGCATGTTACAGCTGTACCTTACTCGCTCCCAATAATGTGATGACAAGTCACACACAACAGATGTTACCAACGTGTTTCGTCAGAGTACACGTGACTTCCTCATGGCGCAGGACTAGAGCTCAATGTCCCATGTATAGGGCAAATACCTGAGTGATGTCACACATTTGCCTGGCAACAACTCAAAAATTCCCTGTACTGTTTAGTTGAATGCATGCACCTCCAACCAGATGCAACACAATGGGAAGAGTGTACCATAATGAAAAAGGGTGTGTGTCCCCCTTTCCCCGCGACTAAGGGGCTAACGATTACCTGCGTGGATTACAGGAGGCCCAAGCCTCCGCCACTGGGAACATGGAGTTGTCTTGTTTCTCGGATTACAGCGCCTCCATCTGCGAGGGATCCTAGTGCAGCAGGATAACCCCTCACAGGAACCAATATAGCCAGTAAATACACACAGGGTATATATGAAGTATTTACTAAACACACACTCTATAACACAATATAACAGTACCACAGTACAACACAATAATAATACAGGGTATATATCCCCAACGTACTTAAGGTGCGGTGGCACCAACTTCCCTGGTGTCCTTCCCCAGTGTCAATCCCACCCAAGTGTAGGGAGTAGCACTACCCCTGTGGACTGTTGGTGCACTATGCCTCCGTGGGCACTCCTGTACCCAGGTACCACTGAAGGAAACAGAAGGATCCATCTGATCCCATGACATGTGGCCTCCGAAATCACTCCGCTCCTTGTGTGTCCAATCCACCTCTTGAGGAAGCTCCCACTGGAGTGTGTCCCTTAATATCTCTTAATGCTGTTGGTCTGGTCCCAGACCTCAGGCCCCAGCTCACCGTGTGGCGTCTCTTCGCTGGTGCTACACCTGTCACAATAAGAGCTAAGGGGAGCGTCCCAATCTGGGGGCCTTCCCTATAGCACAACAAACTGACAGGGTCCCTAGCTGGGATCTGGGGGTTCTCCTGCCTAGTCCAGGAGCCACTTCCATCTGGACACTACTTACTCCCTCGCAGTTCCTGCTCCAACTAAGCGTGCGGTCTCCAGCACGCCAAAAGTATATTTTACTGCGCTCTGTGGATTCCCTGCTCCCATTGGCTCTCCTGTCATGTGCTGCTAGCCCTAGATGAGCCTGGGACTTGTAGTCCCCTGCTTTTCTTGCTGAATTACCTAACATGGCCACTGCATCTGTCAATCTTCTGCGCATGCGCAGAGCTCCTGTCGCGCATGTGCGACTTCTAATATGGCGGCCCCCGCTTGCCTGGTATGCCGCGGAGCTACGGCACATTGGAGCATCTCCTCGCAGGCAGCCAGGTCTGCCCACAGCTCCAGAAGCACACAGTGCACCTCCATAGCCGTCCTCCACCCTGGCCTGGAGGTAAGAGGGGACCTGGCTGCAGGTGCACAATAAAATGCATCCCCTATGGAATTTATTCTTTCATACAGTATGGAAACTCATCAGCACATGCTATATTCAATCAGGCCAGCATAAATACCCTAAAATATATGGCAAACACAAACCAATGATACAACATAAATGCAGTGATATCTAAACATACGATTAAAATGTACATAAAGAGTAATTATATAATAAAAACATATTAAACACAACCATTCAAGGTTGTCTCTGTATATAATGTATACCTTGTTCATTTATGTAACTGTACTTGTAACCATGTATTATTTGTTTTACTCTGTGCCCAGGACATACTTGAAAACGAGAGGTAACTCTCAATGTATTACTTCCTGGTAAAATATTTTATAAATAAATAAATAAGTTATATGTATACAATAAAATGAATATATAACATTATATAACAGGAAATAACATGTATATATACAGTATATATATTAACGATGAAAATAATACCTGCAACACATCCACAATAAAGGTACTATATGTCAGGAAATATAAAGCTGTAAATAAAGGTCCCAATGGTGCTCAGGGATGAGATTAATATGAAAACAAAGAAACAGAAGTCCCCTAAAGAGCACTCAAATATGTACATGAAAAATTATCAAATGAATTAGTAACAACATCATAAAAAATATAATTAAAATAATCACTCTGTATTGTATCAAACACTATAGTAATACACAGGAAATAACCTGACCCCTGCATACAGGGAGTAAAAAAGAAACAGAATCCCTGTAGGAACAAAGTCTAATCAGTATAAGGCAACTGCCCCTCACCAACTCGACCGGCCGGTCTAAATAAGTGTAGATAGAATATAAGTGTGAAGCCTGGCAATGTAGTGTAGAAAGTCAAAAGAAGTGAGGCCAGGTCCCCAGTGCCTGCTGCAGTGCCCGCTATGGCCGGCGTTGCAAGGACAAGAAACGCCCCTCAATGGGGCCAGGCCGCTTGCTGCCTGAAGACAGGAAATCTGTGCTCACAACTTGCGACGGAGCGCTGGTCACGCCGGAGCGCTGGCCAATGAGGGGAACCTGCCGGGTGATGTCATGGCCGTGCCCCCCGCCAAGCTCCCCCCGTCATTCCCTCTGCAGCTCACTGCAGACCGGGGATCTCGGCTGCATGCGCAGCCAGCCTGGCAGGCGCGTGTGCAGCGCCGACACCGGGTCCTCAGCCTGAGTGTGTACATGACCAGACAACACAAGCAAAAACATCAGAGATATACTCTGAGCTGCAGAATCAACAATAATCACACATAGGAGCAGGACAAATCTCCTATCATAGCAGCAGCGTTGAGCGTGTAAACAAACAGTCCAGAGAAATACTGGCATATGGATATACTTAGCCAGCATCTGACGAGACTGTTTGCTGCTTTGATTCATTGCTGTTTCATTTGATGCTGGATAGGGTAAATGGCAGATGAGGTTTAATACAGATAAATGTAAGGTAATGCATTTGGGAAAAAAAGAATAAACAGGCAATTTACAAATTAAATGGGGAAAAAAAAGGTCAATCCTTGATGTAGGAGGATTTAGGAGTGCTTGTAGACAGCAGGCTTAGCAATAGTGCCCAATGTCATGCAGTAGCAGCAAAGGTAAATAAGATCATATCTTGCATTAAACGGGGAACGGATTGAAGGGAAGTAAACATAATGATGCCACTATTTAAGGCAATAGTAATACCACGCCTTGAATATGGATTACAGTTTTGGTCACCTCTCCATAGAAAAGACATTATGGAACTAGAAAAAGTGGTGAGAAGAGCCACCAAATTAATAAATGGAATGGAGAATTTGAAAAGAGGAGAGGCTAGCTAAATCAGATTGATTTACATGAGAAAAGAGGTGTCTAAGATGGGAAATAACTATTTACAAAATTATTTATAAAAATATATAAAATTACCATACGATAATGTGACTTACTGTAGGTGCAAATGGTGAATAGATAATAGCAGCAATACCATCTGGCATGTCTATATTTACATATGAACTACCATCGAGGCAATCAATGCTCTCAACAGGGCTGGACTCAGCCAAGACAGCAGGGAGTGTCTCAATACATTCCCACCCATTCCTGTGTATTGAACATACCAATACAGTTTCTAGTTTTCTGTAGAGAAAAAATACATTTTGTATTGTATTGTATGTCGTTATTTGTTTAGCGCCATTAATGTACATAGTGCTTCAAAGTAGTAATACAGCGGATGTACTGTATGTGTGTGTGGTGATGTGCAGGAAGGGGGATGTGATGGGCAGGGGTGGATGGGATGTGATGTGCAGGGGGGTGATGTGCCGGCGGGGGGGATGTGATGTGCAGAAAGGGGGATGTGATGTGCAGGAAGGGGGATGTGATGGCCAGGGGGGGATGTGATGTGATGTGCAGGGGGGAGTAAAGTGCAGGCTGGGAAGGTGATGTGCAGGAAGCGGGGATGTGATGGCCAGGGGGGGATGTGATGTGATGTGCAGGGGAGTAGTGTGTGTGTGTGTGTGTGTGTGTGTGTGTGTGTGTGTGTGTGTGTGTGTGTGTGTGTGTGTGTGTGTGTGTGTGTGTGTGTGTGTGTGTGTGTGTGTGTCCCCGTTAGCAATAAAGCTTTAGAAAAAAAAATCTTATTATTTTTTTTTTAATTTTGCTTTTAAAATGGGTGCCACGCTCAAACCGCATTATAAGCAGATCCGCACCTTAACAAATCGCGCTATAATGGGGTTGAGCTGTAAATGGCAATCATACAAATAACAATTTTAATGTAACACTCCAAATAAATTTGTTCAGTTCAGCAAAAAGGTAAAATGTGTTCAGTTTTGAATTAGGTGCAAATCTCAAACCTTTGCTCAATAGTTGTAGTTGATCTACTATTAGAATATGGGAAGATGTTATCAACTTCATTGGACGTAATTTGTTCCACTAATGTTTTGTTTTTCTTTTTCCCTGAATAGATCTTTCTGCTCTAGTTCCTCGATTTCTCTTTTCTCCTTGCCGGGGTCATCAGTGAATGTTTTAATTCCCACTGTGGGTACCCTTTTTGTACCCCCTGAAAGTGGGAATCTGTCAGTTTCCTTAAAAAAGGAGGCGACTTCTGGCTAAGATGGTGAGGGTATGTTTTTGGTCTAGTCCCCAAATGACTAGCGACAATATCAGATTGCCTCCATAGAATTTCATCATCACCAGTACATTGATCCTCAAACATGGAACATCTATTAAATGTTTTATTATCGTACAGTAAGTAGAGGTATTTCTCTGTGCTCTTCTATTATAGATGTAACCCCCATCCCCCCACAAGGGAGATTTGATTCTGGTTACCGGGTGTAGTGCTGCTCACCTGTTAGGCTCTCAGGATTCTCAGCCTCCATCCAACAGGGCCTATGGGGATAAACAGGACAGATTTTCGGATCTGATTCTCTTACTCTTCGGTGCAGCGCCTCCATCCAACAGGGCCTATCATTGATAGATGCAGTCCCTGCAGGAAACCTCTTTCCCTCCCCCTGAATGACTGCATCCTCAGGCAGGAGTAAAATATAACTGGTGGTCTTTATTCTGCATACATCAGACAGCATACTGACATATAATACATCTTCTTCTCCATGGAGCCAACCCAAGGAACTTGAGGCCCCAGGAGTCTCTCCTTAACTCCCATACTCCCTGGTGGAGTATGGGGTAGGTGCTTCAACTCTAGGTCCCTGGCTCAGCACAGAACACACATCCCACTTCTCCTTAGGGAAGAGGGGAGAGAACCACTACATTTGGGCTGCAAACCCTTTTAGTTATCAGGGGAGGTTCCCAGGTCTTAGCCCCAGTTATTGGCAGCTCCTCGGCCTTGTGTCCACCCTCCTCCCCCCCCCCCTCACTACTAGGGAGTTGCTTACTGCAACAACGCTACAACTGTATTACACTATTGTGTCTTCTTTTTTCCTTCCTCTTCCCAAGTGGAAGTTCATTAAGGTTTTGCAGATCAAGAGCCCACTTTTTCTCACCTGATGTAAGCCATTTTTTTCACACTTATCCCCTTTTTTTTGAACACTCACCTTTACACTATTTTTTGTTTGTGTTTGCACCCCAATTTTTGTATTCTTAATAACACACTTGAATTGAAGTTTCTGCAACTTAACTTACTTCTCAATATTGGGATCTTTGATCTAAAGTTATTTTTCCTTTGTTTAGAAAAGGCAACCTTTGTGATTCGCACCCTGATCAATGATTCCTCATGTAGCAGACTTGTATGGCTAAGAAAGGGGAAATCAAAAGAGCATTTAAAATAAAGATGAGTTGATATACAAGCAAGTACTGTACCTTTAAGAGAAATGACTAAGGTAGAATGGAGGTTGCATGACAACCATCCTGGAACGAGGAGTTCTAACCTGCTGTTGTAGGAATGAGACAGAGCTCTCTGCAGCTCCTGAGGCAAATCTCTTAATACTCTGTTATGTTAAATAAATACATTTGTTTCATAGTTACCCGTGTCTAGCAAGTGTGCTTGGAAGTGTTTCAGTATAACTGAGAACATAAAAATACTTTACTTTCTTATCAAGGAAGTACATAAAAAAGGGTTATGTAATTTCAAATAATAAACCTGACTGTTTAAAAGACAAAGTCGAATTGACAACATTGTTTTGTTGTATCTCTTCAATGGAGCATAAGCTTAACTCCGTGTAAAGTAAGCACAGCATTCAGTTTATGTTCATCTTCAAAGCTCAATAACATCAGGTGAAGTCATGTTTTCATCTTGAAAGGGCACTGCGTTAACTACAGTATAACAACCGTTAGTGCTAATAATCATGGTTCCAAGGTTGAACAGGTAATCCGTCATTCCTCCTCCTCTTACCGTGCACCTTATGACTGGAACAACCTACCTGAGACTCAAAACCACCCATATAAGTAATTTCTAGACTTCAGTTGTCTCTAACTTTAATCTTGACTGTAACTATTACATACACCCATAATCATATTATCTCTAACTGTCCATGAAATTTCTGTAAATTGACTGTATAATCTCTGTTCATTTATTATAACCACATATTGTTATCATAACTCTGTGCCCAGGACATACTTGAAAACAAGAGGTAACTCTCAATGTATTATTTCCTGGTAAAACATTTGATAAATAAATAAATGAGTTAAGTCATACCTGGGGAATGAGAGACAGAGGGGGAGAGAGGTGGAGAGGGGGAGAGATACTCACCTGAGATACCTGAGAAATATGCTCATTTTAATATACTTTGCATTTCCCAATTAACATATTTCCCAGGTATCACTATTAATAACTTACCCTAACATTATTGAGCCTTGAAGATACACGTTAACGTTAACTTAGATTAACGTTTTGTTAAGGGATTTAACATACCTCTGTGGATCTGGTCCTTTTGAAGGTTTTGTTTTGCACAAAATACTATACATTTTCATAAGCCTGACCTGACCATCATTTGTAGAATGAGACAAGCCTTATGATTTTGAAAATGTACATTTACTTCTGGCCTTGTTAAAATTCCACAGGGATGTCATTAAAATTCCTTTTGTTGTTTTTTCGGCTGATTTTCAAAATGGAATTTGTAATTCTTATCTTAGACTCCCCTCTACTAGGCACCATTTGACTTTTTGTTTTTCTCTAGCAGCAGATGAGGGGAAACCACCCCTTCAATACCAACTGCAGAGGTCTGAGGGAGAATTATAAAAAAATGTCATTTTATACGTCCCGATTAAAAGCCAATTTTGCACCAATATATAAAAAGGATATACATGTTTTTGAGAAACTGGGTGCACTATTTTTTTAAATAAATGTCAAATGAATTATAAAAAGCTGATTACACACATCAGACTTTTACATTCTTTATTAACCTTTTTGTGTATCAAATGTATGAGACTTGTTCATCAAGTTTCTTTTGTTAAACACTGATTTATCACCCAAAAAGGTTATTGCTAATATTTCCTCCAGGTGCAAAACTTCATATATCTCATAATTATAACTCATACATCAAGCAACACTTACAGAAATCCTTTAATGCTCCAAATACCCTCATCTACCCTCATTATTTTTTTTTAATAGATAGGGAGCTAAGAGTGACACACCCAGTGTGCTCATTGAGCACGACCCAGGATCCTTGTCAGTTTCCGCTAGATGACGTGACAATGGAGTACAATGGTTGGCACCAATCCTAAGAAAAGTCATTATGGAACTAGAGAGAGTGCAGAGAAGAGCCACCAAATTAATAAAGGGGATGGACAATCTAACTTATGAGGAGAGGCTAGCTAAATTAGATGTATTTACATTAGAAAAGAGGCGTCTAAGAGGGGATATGAACTATATACAAATATATTCGGGGACAATATAAGGAGCTTTCAAAAGAACTATTCATCCCACGGGCAGTACAAAGGACTCGGGGCCATCTCTTAAGGTTGGAGGAAAGGAGATTTCACCAGCAATAAAGGAAAGGGTTCTTTACAGTAAGGGCAGTTAAAATGTGGAATTCATTACCCATGGAGACTGTCATGGCAGATACAATAGATTTTTTCAAAAAAAGGTTGGACATCTTTTTAGATGGTAAAGGTATACAGGGATATACCAAATAAGTATACATGGGAAGGATATTGATCCAGGGATTGATCCGATTGCCAATTATTGGAGTCAGGAAGGAATTTATTTTTTCCCTTATGAGATATCATTGAATGATATGTCACTGGGGTTTTTTGTTTGCCTTCCTCTGGATCAATAAGCAAGTATAGATATAGGATAAAGTATCTGTTGTCTAAATTTAGTATAGGTTGAACTTGATGGACCTACGTTTTTTTACAACCTCATCTACTATGTAACTATGTAACTATGTATAAAGCTGGTTTGGGAGACCTGTGGAAGACATCTAAATGCAGTCATGGTTTCTCTATCTTTGGTGTTAAATTGGGAACCAATGCTCCTAGATCTTATTACAAGATTCTATTCAATGTACATACTTAAAACAAATGCACAATGTTTTGTCTTTTGCTTACTGATTTTGTATTTATTTATTATACAGTATATTTACAATTAGTCACAATTTTTTCTAATATTAACATTATCCAACTAGTGTTAAACTGTGTTGGTATGATCTTTTAAGGCATGCTTTTTTAGATATTTTTTTCCCGGGATCTTTATCCTAAAGGATCATATGAACATCACAAAATTAATTGTTCATATGGTCATTTCTGCGTACAAATCATATCCTATTTATATCATTAGCATAGAGAATATGATGATAAATCTGGGGAAATTATGTGCTGTTCTCCTTTACTGGGCTGTGCTTAGCTGATTTAACATTGTACATGATGTTCTCTTTGTTTTTTCTTTTATTTTATTTAAAACATTCTGCACATTTCAATCACAGCAGATAACATTTTCAACACATTTTCATAGTACATTTTACATGTATCACACGATCCAGGGGGAGCATAGGGAAAAAAACATAAAAAAGCTCTAAGTGCAGATGTATAAACAGTGCTGGGACTACGGGTCCGCGGTGCCCCCACAGATGTGAGGCCACCGCTTCATCCCCGCAGGTGTCACCCGTGGAACCACCAGCCTGATACCCGTGAGATACCCGAGGAGACGCAGAACCAAGAAACCAACCCTGAATGTAAAAAAAATAAACATGGCCTATACATTCAATACATACACCCCCCCCCCCCCCCGCCCCCCAACACCTACAGTACAATAATGTGCAAAATAACTATTATCCAGATAGGGATAATTGATTATTTGCCCATTATTAAACACATTAACTAGCATATTAAAATAAATAAAGTACTACTGACCTCATCAATAAGAAGCCCCCATCTCCAGCAACATCCTTGTCTTTTGTTGCCCACAAAATACATAGCCAATACAAAGCCAATACATTGCAATTACATTCAGATATCAATTAACCCCTTAAATACCTTATCGGATAATAACCGCAAAGGTAATTATGGGGTTAAGCCACACTGGCCCGATACCCACCCTTCACCCTTTCATTTGTACAGTGGTTTCATCATGCAACTATATATATATATATATATATATATATATATATATATATATATATATATATATATATATATATATATATATATACACACACACACATGATGAACCAATATACAAATAAATGTAGAAGGGTGATCAAAAACATGCTGTACTACAAATACCACTTCTCCATTCAGACACACTACAATAAAATCAATTTCCTTTAATAATCCAATCTGATTTTCCAATCAAAATCCTCAAATGCCAATCAAAAGCCACAAATGACAATCAAAACATTGCATTTACATTGTATATTTGATGCATACAATCTATGCACCATATACCTTCTGCAAATGTATGTGAACAATAACATAAGGGTAAAAGGGGATGATAGACAGCACTCTGATAGTGTTAAATTAATGCAATTGCAGGGTGCACGTAACAAAAGGGGACCCTTATTCCCCTGTATAGTACTAACAAATCTACGTAAGTACCAGCACTCACTGTCTAATAGCTAAATGATGAAAACAGTTGTAATTCAGAATAAACATTTAATAATAAAACGAACCAGAAATAAATCAAATGTGTTTGCAGAAACCAGTATCACAAATGGGCATGTCACAAAGTGAGGGATGGGGGGGGAAAGGAAAAGGGGAAAAAACATGAAACACAAGGAATATACACAAAAACGGAGAACGGCAAGTAAGCTAGGGGGGCGACGTTTCGAGGGACTACCTCTTCATCTGGCCCATTCCTCCTGGTCCAAAAGGTCCCAGAGGTACTTCCCTAAGCCTCCCTTCCCCTATAACTGGTCAAATCAGACACCCCTGAAAATAGATAGCAAACATACAGTGTAGGCTAAATACAGCTAAACAGCTAATAGCAGGACAGCAAGAATCCACTAAAGTCAATGCCAGTAGTTCAAGTACCACAAGAAACTGTGGGCAATGGTAGAGTAAAGGCTGAACACAGCTTGCAAGAAAGCAGCTTGCAAAGAAGCACCAGGAGTCCACAACAGTCAATGAAAGGTTAATGGTTAATAGCAAATGAAGACAGTAATCAAACCCTCTGGCTCTGCTCCTTGTGCTCGTGTGGAGTGCAGAGGGTTTGATTACTGTCTTCATTTGCTATTCCCATTAACCTTTCATTGACTGTTTGTACAGTGGCTTCATCATGCAACTATATATCGTATATATAGTTGCATGATGAAGCCACTGTACAAATGAAAGGGTGAAGGGTGGGTATTGGGCCAGTGTGGCTTAACCCCTTAATTACCTTTGCGGTTATTATCCGATAAGGTGTTTAAGGGGTTAATTGATATCTGAATGTAATTGCAATGTATTGGCTTTGTATTGGCTATGTATTTTGTGGGCAACATAAAGACAAGGATGTTGCTGGTGATGGGGGCTTCTTATTGATGAGGTCAGTAGTACTTTATTTATTTTAATATGCTAGTTAATGTGTTTAATAATGAGCAAATAATCTATTATCCCTATCTGGATAATAGTTATTTTGCACATTATTGTACTGTAGGTGTTGGGGGGGTGTGTATATATTGAATGTATAGGCCAGGTTTATTTTTTTTACATTCAGAGTTTGTTTAGTTGTTCTGCATGAGACCTCTGGAGACCACCTGCGGTCTCCTCGGGTATCTCACGGGTATCAGGCTGGTGGTTCCATGGGTGACACCTGCGGGGATGAAGCGGTGGTCCCACATCCGTGGGGGCACCGCGGACCCATATTGAGCACTCGTGAGTTCCCCAGACCCCCGTGAGAACCACCCGAGGCCCTGCAGACACCTGTGGGTCTGACCCGGTTCTCCCAGACATCCACGGGCCTACCGTGGGTACCCAATTGTGGCCCACGGTGACCCAAGGAGACCACCTGGGGGCCATGGTGCTTGGCGGGACCCACCAACAGGCCTCTGGAACCTGTGTGAAACAAGTTGCTGGTACCCTGTAGGTCTGTCAGGTGACCCGCCAGCCCGCCGGGGACTCGCGTGGGGCTGGGGTATGAACCCTGTATGTAAAAGGATAAATCATGTATTTATGGGGGGGCACAGGGGGTGGGCAATGTATTTAATAAATAGAATAATGTTTATTGTGAGGCAGTGTATTGTTTTTATTGTGGGTACTGGGGGTGGGGGGAGGGGGTATTGGCCCAAAGGGTATGTGGGTAGGCCTCCCTTGTGGGTAGTGGGTGAGTGTGGTTAGGCCTCACGGGGTAGGGTGTTAGTATGGGAGGGTATGTAGGCGTCCCAAGTGGTGGGTGAGGGTGGGTTAACCCCTTAATGACTGTAGCGGTTAATAACCGCTATGGTGATTAAAGGGTTAGGGGACATTACATTGGATGTTTTCATTCTTGTGTCGGTTTTTGCAGCAGCAGAGGGGGCATGGGCAGGATGAAGATGAGGATGGCCTTCATCGTGGCAGCCGGAAATGGGTGAGTGCTATATGTATTTAATGTATTTATTGTTGTTTATGTATTTTAAATACACAGGTGGTGTATGTTGTTTATTGCAATGTTTATTGGGGGCAAATGTCCCCAATAAACATGCTATTCTGCTTAACCCCTTCATTGCCTTAGCGGCTATACGCTATGGTAATGAAGCAGCATTTATGTATTTTAATAATATTGTGCGGAAGCAGGGGGTCCCTTGAGCTGAACTGCATTGATTTGTGGCTCAGAGACCCCCTGCTTCCCGAGTTAAAGGCCCCGGTTTGGGGCATCGGTTACAGTGTCGCCGCCATATTTATAGCGGACACGGCGCGAATGGGACGCAATAAAGATGGCGGTGACACTGCCACCCGATGACACATACCGGGGCCTGTAACTCGGGAAGCAGGGGGTCCCTGGTCCACAAAGCAACGCGGTTCAGCTCAGGGGACCCCCTGCTCACAGTACACTATTATTAAAAATACATTCATGCTGCTTCTTTACCGTAGCACATAGCCGCAAAGGTAAGGAATGAGTGTTTATTTATATGTGTGTTTTACTGATAGTGTAGATGTGCAGAGGGTCTCCAGAGCTGAACCGCTGTGGTTTTAGGTCCGGAGACCCCCTGCTTCCCGAGATACAGGCCCCTTTATGAGGTGCCGGTATCCCTCTGCCTTTAAAGGTCCCGATCACGTGACCGCGGACTGTTCCGGTATCCCTCTGCTTTGTTTACATTCCGCGGTCACGTGATCGGGACCTTTAAAGGCAGAGGGATACCGGCACCTCATAAAGGGGCCTGTGTCTCGGGAAGCAGGGGGTCCCCGGACCTGAAACCAATGCGGTTCAGCTCCGGAGACCCCCTGCACATGTACACTATGAATAAAAGTAGTTTTGATATGTTTTTATTTTGCCGATGTTTGCGCAGAGAGAGCGGCGGGTCTCTCTCTGCTGCAAACACATATCGGCAGAAACAGCCTATCGGCAGGTTATCGGGAGCCAGTTTTATTTATCGCCGGCTCATCGGCGTTTTGCTTTCGCAGTGATTCGGCAGGGATCAGCATGGATTCGACCCTTACTGAATACTGCGAGGGCAAATCGCCAAAATCATGCCTATCGGCAACACTTGCCGAAAGCACTTTTTCGCCGCTTACTGCATAGAGCCCCATGTCGTGTCCGCAAACATGTTTTCTATGGCTGTCTTGTCCAATAAAGAATTAATGAACCAACCCCATTTTTGGGGGACAAAAATTGGTCTTGAGCTCTTTATGGAAGCTCGACTCTGTTTTGTCATTGGTCATCAATTTAAATAGATATGCCTTCCCTATATCTAATGTTGGAGGTGAGGCGGATATCCATTGCAGCATGCTTGCTTTTCTAGCTGCTTGTAGCACCATCAGAAGCCTTGACTGCTCTGGTTGTGTTGCCTGCCTCGTCTAGCCAAGTTTCTATTTTAGCAAATATTAACACAATTGGAATCTTGTGTTTTGTGATTTTTAATACTAAAGTTATACAGTATAGTCGATAATGCCATCCCAGAAATGTTTAATGTGGCCACACAACCATAGGCAGTGTTTAAGATCCGCCTTTAGCGTTTAACATTTAGGGCATTGATTGATGGTCCCTGCTGATGGGTGAAGACTCTTGTTGAATGCAATTTATGCCCTATGCGTTATTTTAAATTAGGCTTCTCTGCAAATCTCCGATGGTGTCAATTTATATATATTTGTTAATCCCACTAGAAGTTCATCTATGTCCTGTATTTCTGGGAAGTCTTTCTGCCATCGTATTAAGGTGTTTTGTAATATTCGTTCCTGTCCATTATCCCTCACTAAATTGTACAGTTCTGAAATATTGTGTCTATTTTCTGTTGTATGGTCAAAGTAGTCATCAGATCTGTTGTTCTGTAATATATTTTTAAATTTAAAACCTAAGGCCTTGGCCAAGCTTCCCGCTGGCGTGCTGAGTCGCGCTGAGGCTCAGGGAAAGCAGGTGCTTTCCCTGGCCTTGCAGGTGCTTTCCCTGTGCCCCGTCAGGGGGTGGGCCGGGGGCGGGCCGGGGGCCGGCCAGTGACATCACGGAGCTGGTTCGCACTCATTGGGCGAACCGCTCACGTGACCGGCCCTGCGCTCCGGCAAGCGCTTTATTTTAAAAAAAAGACCTTCGCTTCCGTGTGCTTGTGGAAGCGTAGGTGAGCCCATACTAAAGGCGCTCTCATTGCGGCTGTAGGGGCTCACAGGTAAGTGCAAGCGCGCCTCAGCATGGCTCAGCGCGTAAGCGCTGACCATGGCCGAGGCCTAAGTCTGTGTAACAAAGGAGTAATTTGGTTGCATCTTTTGATAAAAAACATGATTCAAACCTGCTAACCGCGTCAAGATAGACTCTGTTTAGCAGGTACCTACACTGAATATATGCCGTTTCTTATTGTCCTATGGACTATTAATATGAGAAATATTAATACTTTCACCTATCTCTGTATGTGTAAGTATTCATATTTCTCACTAGGGCATTTGTGCACCCACAGTTTACTTTTATAATAAGGGAACTTTGTTACTGGCTTTGACCAACTTTGAACCGCACTAAATCACAAATAAGCATATGCTTCATTTATTTACCCTGTCCGGGCACTTTCACATATTTCACAAAGTTTAGTCCATAAGACAATAAGAAATTACATATATTCACTGTTGGTACCTGCTAAACAGAGTCTACCTTGACGGGGTTGGCAGGCTTGAATCATGTTTTAATCAAAAAATGCAACCGAATTACTCATTTATTACACAAAAAGAGAGTTTCCCTATGATAGGGAGAACTGGGGCTCAATTTTGGTAATGTGGCAATCAGAAAAGTTTATCATAATAGAATAAAGATTTACTCTCATAAAGATAGAGCTCCGTTAAATGTAGTCCAATGTAGGATAAGCAAATATACCGTGTGCCAAGCGTAGTAGATAAAGAGCAAGAAAAATATTGGCAGCAAGCCAGAGCACCACACCACGAACTTAGACAGTGCAAGAGGGTGCATAAAAAGACATTTATTGCCAAAAAATAGGAAGAGCAAACTTACACTAACATGTTTCGCGCCGCAGCGCTTTGTCAAAGCGCTGGGGCACAAAACATGTTAGTTCCTATTTTGGCAATAAATGGATTTTTATTCACCCTCTTGCACTGTCTAAGTTAGTGGTGTGGCGCTCCGGCTTGCTGCCAACCTTTTCCTTTATTTCTCAGACTTAAGTTCTAAATGTAAAAATGTGATTAGTATATTTTAGCCCAAATTGGTAGGAGCGCAGGATCTGTTCTTTTGTTTTCCATGAATGTACGGCCAATCCTTTTATCAGCTGCATACTTCACAAAGGTAGGGGCGCAGGTAATATGTACAGTATTTATTCAGTAATACATCTTTCCTAAAATGTGGCCTTTTTGTTGCCATTGTCTAACGCTTGTATATAAGAGAACCAATGAGTTTGTGGTACTCTAGCTCTTTTTTCGCACTTTGTTCCTGAACAGGGATAAATGTTTGTTTTCCTGTTTTCCTCTGTCTATTAAGTGGTTAGACATTCTGTCCTTTTTTGTCTCCCAGATTTGAAAAGATGTTGGCTTTTTCCTGTTAGAAATGATTGGTTGTCCTATAAGGGCAGGTATTTGATGTATCATAAGGTAACCCATTTCTCTTCCTTGTTTCTCTCCAAGCTATTATGGTGACCCTTATTATCACTATCACTAAGGTTTTACTATTTGTTTCTCTAAGACAATGGATGAATAATAGTTTTTTCCCAAATCCAGTCTCCGACACGTCAGAGGAGACATGCGAGATTGTAGTTTCACAGATCGGATAAGTTTATGCCCCGCAATTCTTTAAGTTGGCACAACTTTTTCCGTGCTATTCTACTTTTTTTTATTTCCATAAAAATGTTGCCATGGCTGTATTTAATTTTTGTATGTCTCTGTGCTGTATCAGCATTAGTAGGGTTAGCATGAGATATAATAATCTTGAAAATGACATCAACTTTATCACACATTCTCTACCAAACAACGACAGCGGAAGGTCCATCCATTTCTGTAATTCATCTATAATCTTTTATTAAAATAGATTTGAAGATGTTATAATATAATTTTTCCAATTCTGACTCGAACATTATTCCTAAATATCTTAGGCGTCTGGTCGTGATTGGAAGCGGTATGTTCTTTGCTACTCTAGTGTTTTCTGATAAGCGGTGTACATAAGTTCCTTTTTGGTTAGATTTATTCTGAGCCCAGAAAAATTATCCGAATCTCTCAATCGTTTCTAGTGTAGCAAGTAGACTTTTGTCCGATTGTGAGATACACATTAATATATCATCGGCAAACATTGCCAGCTTCAGTTCCACTGCCCCGACCTCTATCCCTTGAATTCCTTCATCTGTCTAAGGTAATGCGCCAGTGGTTCGATTGCTAAATTGAACAAAAGGGTAAAAGGGGACATCCCTGGCATGTGCCTCTAAACAATTTGAATTCCTCTGATAGGAGCCCCACTGCCATTATGTTGGCCTTTGATTGTGGGTACATTGCTTTAAGCATGTCAGTGAAGTGGCCTTTGAATCCAAATCTACTTAACGTATCGAGTAAATGATCCCATTGTATATTATCAAAGGACTTTTTGCCATTCATGATACAATAGCTTTGCGGTTAATTTATATGTATTAAGGCAATTTATTGCTGTTATGACTGGTCTTATATTTTTAATTGCTGATCTACAGTACTCTTTACAAATCCCGCTTGATTCGTATAAGTAAAGGCAATATTGTTGCTACAATCCGCCATTATTTTTGTGTATAATTGTTTGTCTTGGTTGATTAAGGAAATTGGGCGGGCAAACTCTTGTTTCATTGGATCTTTTCCCTGTTTATATAAGATGCTAATGTATGCCCTTTTACTTGAATCTAGAAATGTTGCCTCTTCCAGCATTTTTTAAGAAGGCTTGTTGTAATGGTTTCACTTCCTCCAGGTTAAGTATTTTTAAGTATTCACCTGTCAGGCCATCTGGTCCTGGTGCTTATAAATTTTTGAGACATATTATTGTTTTTGCTATTTCTTTTGCTTTGATTGGAGAGTTCAACAGCTGCATGTCAGATTTCTTGATTTGTGGGAACTGTATGTGTTTAAAAAAGTATATTTGCCCTCTTTCTTCTATTGTGTTTTTTTCTGTAAAGTTGTGTATAGAAATCTTTAAATGTTTCATTTATTTTTTAGGGCTCACATGTTACCTTTAATGTTTTGGCTAGCAATTTGGTAATGTGTCTATAATTTCTAACATGTTTAAGTAGATTGCTTAAAAGCCTGCTTCGTCTTGTTCCCATAACTTCTTTTATAGCCTGATTTTGCATGCTACCTGGCTTTGTAGATACTTTTCTTTGTTGCTTTGCATAGGAGAGAGTTTTAAATCCCTGCATGCGTTAGTGAGTTCATTACTTGATTAGGTAAATTCAGCTTGATTCTTTTTTTACATCTGGCAGCATAAGAAATTATATGGCCCCTCAGCACCACCTTTGATGCTTCCCAATATAATAGTGGCTCTTCTATGTGTTCCTTATCTGTTTCCTCATACTCTTCCCATCTATTTATCAGATAGCTTTGGAAATGTTCATGACCTGCTAAATAATTGGGAAATCTCCATGTACAGATGCTGCGGCTGTTATTGAAACACTTCACGCGGTGTATACCTCGGAATACCCATGTGATGGCGCGCGATTTCTTCCAGCCGTACGCGAGTACCGTGCGCAACCTTTAAGACGCGAGTGCAGGCGAGTGCAGAAAATTGCATTTTAGTTTTCTGGCTTTTAAACACCTGAAATTGACACAGTAGGATAGTAGCACAGTAGTACTGTACACATTACAATTAATTAATTTCATTGCATTTAATTGCACACAATCCATGAAATTCAAACAAAGTAAACGCGATAAACACGTGTGCCTGGGGCAATTGGCCGCGTGGAGTACAGCAGTGCACACGAAAACGGCACAGACTGTCCTTGTTCTTTGTAGTGGAGTAAGGACTTCTGGAGTAAGGACTTCTGGAGTAAGGACTTCTGTCGGAAGCTGTAAAAAACCCCAACGAGCTGTGCTGATTTTGTAAAGTATTCCAGTTGGTTGTGGAGGTTTGCATGATATTGCAGGTAAGATTTCCTCCAGAGCAAAGCAGGGCTTTCCCCTATGTATCTCTCCCTGTAGGCGCCATCCCCGGATGTCCGCTGTGCTCTGTGTTTTAAGACAAAGTGAAAACATTTCAAAAAGAAAAAAAAGCAAATTCCCGGCAATATGAAACCCCACACAAATTATTCATCTTAATTATTTTGCTTTTCTGAAATGACATCGCACTTCATGAAAAATACCAATGTAATTAACAGAAAAAATATATATATGTAAGCTGAAAAAAGACTAATTACCACTATTGGGCAATCTTCATAAGCTTCTAGCCTTACTCCTTTCCTTTTTGTACTTCTTGAATTGTAATGTAATGGCATAGTTGCACCTACTTGACCCATTTCTTTTTCCCTGAGTTGACTGTTCCTCATGCACCCAGATCACATATTTCACAATATCCTTAAAAATATAGCTCTATTGTACATTTCATTGCATCTCCTTTATAACTCATAGTTGATTGCTGGAGAGTTGAAATTGCTGAAGTTTTCTTTTGTAAGTTATGTATGAGAACTTCATTACCCACTAATAAAAGCAATATGTATTGTGTGAGTAAACATTTCACATTTTATGTTTTGCAGTTTGGCTTTGGAGCAAAGTTATCTTTGATATGCTGCATGCAATCTGTGAATAATATTTAGATGTAATAAACCTGTTTTTTTGTGTGCAGATATTGCTATGCAATAACTCTCTCTCTCTGTTGTTTATAATTTGAATGGAGGAGTGATTGACTCTCCATGTTCATAGCACCTATTACATATTATATTTTTATTTTTGTTTCCTTTGGTTGCCAACATCCCGTTGTATTTTTCCTCTATAGGCAAACAAAATTGCATAGCAATTAAATGTATCTTAAATTATTCCAGAAATGTTAAAACCTAGAGATTGGTCTGTACGTCGGTCTGACATCTATAATACTCTTTGAGTAAAATCCAATTCTAGCACAAAAAAAATCTACAAAAAGGAACAAACAACATATCTAATCATGGGCCTGAAACAAAATATATGAGCAGTGCTTAAGAAAGACTGGGTTGTTTTCAGTAGACTACCTAAAAAGGTAGCTGTTTTACACCGAGGGAAGCTCCAAACAGCATAACCTGACTATCCTGAGCTATCGCGAGGGTTCCCGCGAACCCGGAAGTGAGGGAGACGAGAGACGAGAGACGAGAGACGAGTATACCGAGCAGAGAGGCCGCTTCGGGACCTCCACCGGTGGCGTAGATCATAGATCAAACTGCGCATTATACTTTGAAACCGTGTGAGTGGAACTAGCACTATTTTACTGCAGATAAAAATTTGCATTACAGTCTATACTATGTCTGTTCTTCTTTTGTATTGAATTGTTGCAAGCGGTGAAGAAACCTCCATAGGCTGCATATTGCATACTACTGGAGCTGCTATATGGGAGAAAACTACAACACAAAGATACCTTTATATACATTCTAACACAGATTAATCTGTGAGTACAAAATTCATTGGATGAATGAAGTTTGGATTTCACAATTTCAGTTAGACATATTGCACCATTTGTATATGTTTTTCTATTTTTCATGATTTTGCGCTCCCTGATCATCTTGGACATTGGCTAACTACGATGATAAAGAAAGATTTCCTCATCTAAGGTTGAGCAGCATCCAACTAAATTGTTAGTATATTTATTATTTCTTTTCACATTATCACTTTCACTTTGATTGAAGAAACACTAAGGGCCTCATGCAGAGAGCATAGAATTTTAAAAATGGCGAATTTCATAAAAAGTAGCTTTTTTGGAGAGTTTTATTCTCCATATGCAGAAAAGTGCGAATTCTGCTATGTTTAACATGGATGCGTGTGGCGAGTTTAAATTGGCGAGATGCGCGCTTCAGAAACGTGTAAAAACAAATTCGCGCCTTTTTTTTCCCCTTTACTATAGGCGGCGAGCGCCATCTTGCCATATTTTCGTGGCGCGGCAAAAATGCGAGAATCGCGCCTTTTTTTGGCGCGAACAGCCGCTACTTGCCGTTCGCACCTCTCTGCATTCGGAGAGTTTTAAAAATGGCGCGATGGAGGTTCTCGCCAGCCGCGAGGCGAGTTTTAAACATAGAAATAAAAAAATGGCGCGTTTTTCGCAACTCGCCATTTTATGCCGTTTTCTGAAGGAAATTGAACAAAAAATGGCGAGTTTTGAAATAACGATGCTCTCTGCATGAGGCCCTAAGTATTATAGGATTTATTGAAATCACTTGTAACACAGGATTCACAGGATTATTATTTTAATAGGATCAAGATTTAGATTTAAGCGCTATTTGATAACACATCTTTTTCACTGTTTTACAAAAGAGCAGATTACAAGTGTCAGAATGCTAAGAAAATGCAACTTTTACAAACAGAGCTTGACATACTGTATACATAAACTTTCTTTATCAATAGGGAATTGCGGTACTGCATTAAAACTCATTACAGAATTCATATTTTGATACAGCACTGTTCGTTCAGATATGGTATTTGTTAACAACGTTTTCTCACTGTGATATTTTTCTGTCATACATAGGATTTCCTACCATCCTCTGGATTGCTAGAAAACATAGGGGGTATACAGTATACAGCAGGGGTCTCCAACCGGTCGATAGCAAGAGACCCATAGCTCACCGACTGCCAGTGAGTAGCTTGCCCCTGCCGCCCCTATGCAGTGCCACCTGGGCCAACGACATGGGGACTGCAGGGCGAGTGGTGGCTGCAGGGGCAGCCGATGCTGGAATTTTGGCCTGGCCAGAAGTAGGGCCCAACTTCTGCGTCCAGCTGCCAGGCCTCTAGTTGCTCTCAGGCCCCCACTGCTGCCGACCTCTCTCTCCTGTCGGTCCAAGCTGGAAGTTGGATCTGCCCAGAAGTTGGGCCCAACTTTCGCATCTGCGTGGCACTTGAGCACTTTCCCCCCAAGGTAAGTGTGCATTGTGTGTCTGGGGGTATTCTGTGTGTCTGGGGTTATTCTGTGTGTGTGGTGGGGGTATTGTGTGTGTAAGGGTTTTTTCTGGGGGTGATATTATATTTGTTTGTCTGGGGGTATTGTGTGTTTGTGTGTGTGGGGTATTGTGTGTTGGGGTGGGGGTTGTGTGTGAGGGGATTTGGAGAGGATTGTGTATGGGGGAATTTGGAGGGGATTGTGTGTGGGGGAATTTGGAGGGGATTGTGTGTGGGGGAATTTGGGGGAGTTTGTGGGTATAATGTGTGGGGAGGGTTTGTGGGGTGTTCTGTGTTGGCAGGGTTTTGCTTTCCCGCTCAATAGAGGTGATTTTTAATATATGTTTTAGTAGATTGGGATAATTGTCATTGATTAGAAGTAGCTCTCATTACAGAAAAGGTTGGAGACCCCTGGTACAGGTATACAGCAAATACAAATATCACTTGTGAGCACATCATATGTCTCTTGACAGGTCTGCAACCCTGATTTTCACCATTGTCTCTTAGCATACAGTGCTTCCACTGCAGCCAGGAATGAAATGCAAATGAACACACTGTGTCACCTTTTGCGTCTGTAACACCCTTTCCCTACCCCCGAGGGAAACAGCGGATACTAGTGTTATGGTGCTAACCTGTTAGGCTTACAGAAGGCCTAAGCCTCTGCTTCTGGGGAGCCTGGGGGTGGCTGGTGCAGCACCTCCACCCGAGGATCCAAGCATAGGCGGGATAGCCCCTCACGGGAACCGGTATACCTATAGGGTATACCCCGAATAATCACAACCAGAACAAGGTATATGCAACACTCTTTACTGTGGTCCCACAGTATTCCCCACAATAACAGTACAATAATAACTTGCAGGCAACAATAACAACAGTAATTGTCCCCCCACAATACTGATGGTGCTCTGGGTACTTAGAACCCGGTGTTCGGCAGAACAACCCCTTCCCAAATGTACAGATGAGGGCAGCGCTACCCTCCCGCGTAGAGTGTTGGTGCACGTGGTTACCTTTCTGGGTACTCGAGTAAACCAGGGTATTCTTTAGATAGGCCGCATCCGTGATCCCACGATGCAGGGCCTCCGACACATCCCCTCTCTCCTTACTTCCGGTAGCACCGTGCTGTCATTCCACCCAAACAGGGGAAACTTCCGCTGCCGCTCCATCTACATCGCTGGATCTCTTCTCCGCACACTAAGGGGGCAGGTCCCTCACAACTGGCCAGCACAACAACACTACACTACGGTGAAGGGGGAACTATCTGGGGCCAAGGGGGAATTGGTCTGGCCTAGTCATGGGGGCTTGACTAGCTCCCTGTACACTGCCTCTCCCTTTGCAGGCTCCGCCAGGACTGATCAAGCCACCTCCAGTTTGCGGAGGAAATCCTGAACAGCCAGGACCTCCTCTTCCAGCAGCACCAACCACAAGATGCCTTACACATAGTCCATATGTATGTGGCTGCGTCAACAACAACATGGTCGACGCAACTCACACAAACCCTCCCGAAAAACGGGACCACTACCAGGCAGGAGGCAAGGGAGGGTACCCTGCTATACTTCTTATCAATTTTAACATGGACCCCAAAAAGCTTATGCTTGCTGTATTGCATAGCTTTTCAGTATATCCAGTAAACCTACTCACAGACAGCTGTTTCAACCTATTGGGTCTCATCAGTGTGAGGCTGGTTATATTGGCTTTGCAATGTGAAGCTGGAATAGGTTTCAACCACACAGTAAATAAGTTATGGTGGTTAAAAAAGTGGCAAAAACCCTCCATCTACAACATACCGCAAATTCAAATATCACTTACAGTATGAGCACATTCACGTCTCAGACAGGTCTGCAACACTGCATACAGTACAAAGAATTACTTGTTATGTCCAAAGTATATGTTTTGTATACTATACTACGGTGTGTTACGTTGTGTTACCGTAGTGCTATTTTTGAAGTTCATCCTTGTAGAACATTAGTTGCTTCTAATAATTCCAAGTGTCAGTTGTGCCTTTGAAAATGGTCCTTCATCCTACAATAAAAATAAAGAAGCAAGGAAAAGTTTCTCAAGATATTTCCGTTTTTTAAATTGTGAATAAAAAAAAGCATGAACACTCCCTTAATACTTCAAAACTTTTATGAGCCTATTGTGTGTTTGCATATTAAACCCCTGAGTGAACGATCAAAGCCACAGTATACTATTGGAAAAACATCCAAAAAAACCTCCCAGTGGACAATCTGTTTAGTATATTCATAACAGGCTAATAAAGAACACTTTTAAACTATTTGATCTTTGTAGTGCCTGCATCTTTTTGGCTTTACCACTTGTAAGGAAAAGTGTTAATTTCAGTATAAACTAAAAGACAAAGGGGCCTATTCTAGTAGCCACGATGAGTTTGTTGCTATCTCGCAAGGTTTGGCATATTGATTTATCACAGTTATCGGAAAGAATCTGAACACCTCTCAAACCATGCAGCGGGAAAATGGCAATACCATATGGGACAGCAGCGATGAGATCTCAGCCTCACTCTAAGTTCTTCCATTGTAAGATCTGGCTGCAGAGCTGCACAGAGAGAGCCGCTTCTCCCTGCACATATCTCACAAGCGATCGCAGGGTTTTTATAAAAAGTTTAATACTAGTGCACGTGAGCAGGGGGTCTCCGGAGCAGAACCGCATTGATTTCAGGTCTAGGGACCCCCTGCTTCCCGAGATATAGGCCCCGTTATGGGTGAAGGTACTGTATGTCCTATCCGTTTAAATGTCTCGGTCACGTGACATGGAACATTTAAACATTGCATTCTTTAAAGTGATGTCACATCCTTTTTAAAAAATGGAACATGTCACATGGTACAAGAAATAATAGGATTGTCTTCAATCCCATTGGCTGTAGTACCATGTGATGGTAGCCATGTGGTTTTTAGGATGTGACATACCTCCCTTGGAGATGACGTCACATTCTTAAAAAATTTTTTAAAGGCTGTCACATGGTACAGCATCCAATCGGATTGGACCTGTATCATCTAACCCTAAAATGTGACCTCACAGGCCTTATATAAGGCCTGTCCCATCTCATTTTAGCTTAAGAAGCCAACAAGTCAACATCAGTTTTGGATTTACCATGGGGTTACATTGGATTACAATGGAAAGAAGATTCAAGATGGAAGAAAGAAGATAGAAGAAAGATTTTTTTTACCTCATCACAGAGCATCGCAGAGGATGGCGGAGGATGGCGTCGTGGATGGTGAGCTTCCTGATATGCCAGGATTCAGAGGGTGAAGACTTCTAAAGGTAAGAAAAATACTGAATGCATGTTATTTAAAAATTTCAGGTTTTTTTATTGTATTTTTTTTTTTTTTATGTATTTGCTTGCCCATTGACTGCTAATGTATTTATCTATGCCCCATTAGGGTATGATAAATAGAGTGACGGCTAATGCATTTTTTTGCAAATGGTTGTTTTGAATTATGTGTTATGTTTTCTATTTCTGTTTATTGTTTTCAGTAAATTGTTATGTATTTGTAGGGCTTGTTTTTATAACATTCTAGGATTATTTGGGGTTTAATTTCGTTAGTTGTTCTGTTAGGGGTTTGATGAATTTTATTATTTTAGTGATTTGGTGTTAGATTAATTTTAGTGGTGTTTCGGCTTTTTAGTTCTTTTATTCTTCTGGTGTTTAGGTGCTTGTGTATTTCTTTACTGTTGTGTATTTTTGATGCTGTTGGTTTTTTTTTAGGTTGCACATTGACTGATATAGTGGCTTATCCTGCCCATTTTATATGGGCATGATTTACCACTGTGCCAATCAAGGGGTAGAGGGTGGGGATAGGGGCCCTGGGGTAGATGGTTAGGCCTCCCGGTTGGGTAGCGGGGGAGGGGGGTTAACCCCTTAATTAAAATAGGGGTTACTAATCACTAAGGTGAGTAAGAGATTAGGGGCCATTAGATTGTATTTTTACTGTTGAGTTCCTGCCAATGGATGAACATGGATGCAGAGGATGGTGATGAGGATGCCCTTCATACTGGCAGGGGTAAGTAGAAGTTTTATTTACTTTATGCTGGCTGGCTAATGTTTTATTTTGAATGGGCAAATGCACTATTATCCATATCTGGATAATAGTAATTTTGACCATTACTGTACTGTAATGGTAGTTGGGGGTAGAGGGGTGCCCATTCCTTGCTATTGGTGTTATCTTTGCTCCCATTGAGGGCATAGGTAACCACACTTGCAATGAATGGGTATATTGTTTAGTATTGTGTTTTTATGTTTATTGTGGTTAGCGGGGATGAGTGAAGGTGGTATTTGGCCCGCAGTGGGATTTTATACCTAGCAGGTGGCTAGCAGGAGGGGTTAACACCTTCATTACCTTAGCGGTATTAATCGCTATGGTAATTAAGGGGTTAGCTCCTTTCGCAACCCCCCGCAAGGCCTAAACAACCCCCATGGGCCAAATACCACCTTCACCCACCCCCGCTACCAACAATAAACATGGCACTTGTAGTTAACCCTTCATTGGTAATGAAGCTGCCTGTAAATGCATTTTTATTGCATCAAATTGATGTTGGGGGTCTCCGGTGCTGAAAACGGCTTGCATTTCTCCCTCAGCAGATAGGATTGATTTTTAAAGGAGCAGCTCCTCTCTGCACCACTCTTTCCAGCCATTGCTTCCTCCCTTGATTCATTTATTATATTGCTGATATTAAAGTGTATCAGCTCCGGAGACCCCAGGCATCACTTTGATGAAGGAAAAAATATTATTTTTTCTGTCCCTCTCTCCCACCCCTTTTCGTCATCTGGCGAGAAGAATCTTTGTTAAAATCATAATTCCAGAGCCCTGATTAGATTATCGAGGCTAATAGAATTGCATGATTTTATCAAAATTGTAAGTTTGGGTTTATCGCCGGTTCCCACACGATGTGTATGGTCGGAAGCCAGAAATCACAAGAAAATGCTTTCCCCACATGATTTAACCAACTCATCGAGGCTTTCTGAATAGCTATCTTACAAGAACAGCTCAAACTCCTCGAAGAGTTGGTTATCGAGTCTACTAGAATAGGCCCCAAATCCTATTATACGAGTCCAACTAGTTTTATCATACTGGTTTCCATGGGCCAGCAAAAACATGTTCCATGGCACCTTCATAGACTGATTTTACAATCTTGTTCAACCGTATTGTGAAAAAAAAACGTTCAGGATTTGAAAATACAACTTAGAATCAGAATTTGACATATGAGTACAATGGATGTATAACAATCGACTTGCTCAATAAATTAACTTAATAAATATTGTCTCTATCAAAGTATTGACATTAAACAGCATCTAATTAAAGCAGCTACCTGCACATTTTACTTATTGATTTTTTTTACAAGATGGATCACACTTTTTTAGCTCTGGGGATCCCCCAGTTACCAAGTTATTTTCTGATCTGGTTGCCAGTTCTCTTCTTGGACATTTAGAGATGTTCGCTGTCCCGTCATATAGAAAGATGCAACATTATCCCTCCGATGACTGTGGTTCCCTATTGGCCCGCAGGACACGCAAGATTTGATTTCCTTTAAGGGAGAGAAAACACTGGCAACTAAAACGGTAAGTATATAAGGAAACAAGGTGGCCAGCTTCAAATTCTGTAAAAAAAAAAAAAAAAAACAAGTAGGCCTAATTGCTACTTTAAACATAACACAGGTTTCAGTAGAAAAAAAGTTTATCAGCTCTTGTACTATATCTGTACAGCATATCTTTTGTATATCATTGCATGCATGCTATACTACTTTCTGCATTTTTCTTTGTAGGGTACGAAAGAACTATGACCAATCTCAACAAATATAAAGAAACATTTCTGAAACCTTATTGAATAAAGCATATTTACACTGTTAATGTTTTAACTCATTTATAGTAGAGAGATCATGCCAGGTATTGATCTGCAAAGCATTTAAAGCTTCTCCCGCATAAGACAAGGCTAATGTGTTTCTTCCTTAATGAGAACAGAGACATTTTGAAAAATGTTTGAAGATCCAAAACATGACATTTGCATCAATATGCCAATATATGGCAATCTTTTCAAATGTTGAGGTTACAAGACCATGACAAATTACGACACAGCATTTCTTTTTTAAGCAAGTATAGGCAATGGGGAATATTCTAGGAACGAGATACTGTACATAATGCCACTGAAATTCTAATTCACTTCCCCAAATGGCGCAAAGTATCTATTGAAACCTCTACTTGGCCTTCTCTCTTCTATCTTCATCAATGAAGGAAATAGAAATGCTTCTGCTATTCCTCTGCCAGTTGTGTATGTGCTTCTCTACACTGGTTCTCCAAGTCTTGATAATTGAATTAAAGACCCTAGCCTTCACCAATAAAGCTCTCTTTAATAGTGCTTGTCTCTAGCCCCCAACGCCTAACATGATCTCCAAGTATTCTCTTATTCACACTGGAATTTCCTGTTCCCCATCATTATATTCTCAATTATACTCCTTATCACACGTTACCTACTTCAAGGTGGCCTAAAAAACACTTCTATATGGTATATTCAACATCAGATCATAGTGAACTAATGGCAATGATACATTTCATGGAAGCAATGATACAAATTTGACATAATTTTGCAAAGTTTGGAAATAGGGTGGTAATTTGAATCTTGGTTCTTCCACCTATATGGTAATATAATCAAAAATTGCACCAAGCCCTCTCTGTGAGAGAACTAACAAGAAAAGTTGAATACGACGAAAAATAAGAGGGAAAAAAAGGCACAATGAAAGGGATAAGGGAACGGAAATAATTCCCACATTTCAGCGTCAGATGTTTACATTTACAACACTTTACTTTACTTTACAACGTATTTACAACACTTCTAGGACATCTTTAAAAATATCTTCAGAAAATACGTATACTTGTCTATTTTTTTTTAAACTGGTAAAATTTAACCATGTAATGATGATCATTAGATTAAATTGAATTGGTGGGTGTTCCCAGCACTCAAAAAAGGAATAAAACTAGATGAGTGTCAAAATGATGATACAACACTGAGATATGTCAAAATAAGGACTTTAAATTATAATGAAACACTAGTATGCAATATATACAGTGAATGGATGCTACAAAACTACACTCATCTAGGGATATAAAATATAAACCGAAATATACCTGATTGGCATATGGGGGAGGGAGAGGAGTGGGAAAAAGTGGGGAAAGAATAAAACAAAAATTTGAGGAAATGCCAAAAACGGCAAGTAAAAGATGTGGGAAGTAAAGAAGTCCGCCAGTTAACTCCAGACCAAACTGATAGAATGTGGCAATATTGCCTGAGTGATGTGAATATAGCGGAGCATAAATGGAGTTATGAGCCTAATGTGGAGATAAATGCAGGGTTGGAATGGGTGCAGACACATATGTACTGTATAACCACATATATAAGAAGTGGTACTGTGGCTGCAAGTGTCCGATTGTTAACATTATATGTAGGGTTGTCCTTAGGATTTGTTTAAGCATAATCAATTTTTTATTTCAATAGCAGACAAGTTATATTAACCTGCTTATCATTAGTAATGATTTAATCTATTAACCTTAGTCATTTGCATACTTGATATATGGAGCAGGCATACTTATTTCATAGTAGATCCCAATCGGTATTGAGGCCACCCAGTGTCTAACCACTTCCCATGCTGTAGTCAGGGCGGTGTAGAAGGTTTTTCCTTTATGGGAATCGAGCAAGTGTGTTGCTCCATTAGAGGTGGTGATAAATTGAATACATTAAATCGACGAGAACTCTTTTGGATATTCACTATCAAGACTAGGATACCCTTTGGCCGTAATACCGATTGGGATCTGGGTCCTTTTTTGGACAATTAAATCACACTTCACCCAATGGCCAGGTCTTGTCATCATATAGGTTATGATCTTATAGTAAATGTCCCCAAAATACTGAGTTTCTCATGGTCTGTACCTTTATACATGAATCATACTTTCAAATTCTAAATTCTAAAGAAATTTGTATATGTATTTCAATTGGGTTCTCTTCACTTCGAATTTAGCAATCTGTTGTTTTGAGTTAGTTGAGCATGTGGTCATTTTATTTTATGTAATCTAATGGAATTTAATATAATTGGGTTTATCTTATGATTACTGATTAAACATCACTGTTCTGAAAGCGCCTCCTCTCTCCTCTTTTTCCTCTTTTTCCTCTTTTTCCTCTTTCTCAAACATGTTTTTTAATATGATGCCTCTCAATATGGTGTTCTTGTGAAGATGTTACCTTCCCAATAAGTTGCACACCCCTCCCTTTAATATTTCAATATGTTGCCATGTATACATTTTGCTCTTTGTTTACTAAACAGGTCTTAAGATGTTCCTTGAAGTTCCTACAGAGCATTTTTGTCCCGCTTTTCTATATGTAGAGTACCTTTACATTTGTTATGCTCTAGTAGTTGGATGTTCCAGCTAGGATTATTATGTGGATTTGGACGATAAGCAAACATGAGTTTATATGTATGGATGAACTTTTCTAGATAAAGTATCTTACTATTGTAACACCTTTTGCCCCCCCCCCCCCCCTATCGCAGATGGGGACCATGTGGGGAAATACAATTGTGTTACCGGGTGTGGTGCGTTACTTGATAGGCTCACAGAAGGCCTGAACCTCTGCCACTGGGAGCCTGGGGTTACATGATCATTCGTTGAACACAGTGCCTCCACCTGTAAGGGCTCCCACCTTAGTGGGATGGTCCTCTTATAGGAACCACAATAATAAAACACGCACACAGTGTATGCTAATAACTGTTTACTATTGCTAATACTAATAACTTCGGTACCTGTACCACACAGAATAATGCATATAGTCATACACATAGAAGTGCACTGGGTGCACACATCACCATAAATATTCCCTCCTCCAAAGTACTTGGGTGCTGGGCACCAATCCCCTTATGTCCCTTTATGTCCACACCCACTCAATGTGTTGGAGATAGCGCTATCCCTTTAAGTGTTAGTGCACTACTAAAGGTACTTGCCCGGGGCTCCAGCCGACGGATGCCGCTATTCAACTGGGTTTGGATCTGCCGGATCCGACGTGATGTCCTCCTACGCGTGGGGTGAATTCCGGCATGGAAAATATCACCGCTGCTCAGCAACGTCTGTACCTTGAAGGGGATCTGTCTGCAGCCGGCAGGCCGCAGTCGCTGCTTAGCGTGGCCGCCGTGAAGATAGTCTATATATATATATATATATATTAGTCTCTGGGAAGATAGTCTGTATATATAGAGGGGTCTGAGCCCAGACCCAGAAATCAGGCTGCGTGACACAGAGTGTATCTTTACTTAACCAAATAGCTAAAGGGGCAGATCTCCTTCTCTAAGGCCTGTCCCTGAAGCAACCAACAAACTGGGGCAAGAGTAACCGTTATCTGGGGCCTTTGGGGGGTTATCTGGCCTAGTGCAAGGGGCTACTGCTCCCCTGCACCCTCAATCACTAGCTCCCTGCTCCCACTGCTAACTGCCAACTGCCAACTGTATCTTAAAGCAACTGCTGAGAATCTTTGAGCCCTATTGGCTGTTCTGGGTCACCTGGGGCTTTCCTCCCTAGGCCTCATGGGAGTTGTAGTCCCGTGGAGGCTGCTGTAACATTGGGGCCGCGTGCGCAATTGCACTGCGCATGCGCGACTTTGGAATTGCCGCCACAACTCCCGCACTTCACTGCTCATGCGCAATTACTGTCAAAACCATCATGGCGGCCCCCGCTAGCCGGGTGCGCCGCAAAGCCTCCCAAGACTCAAAACGCTCTAGGCAAAGGAGGGGGTCTCTGGGAGCCAGAGGGGACTAGGGCTACACTCCCCCTGGTAAAATCCCAACGACCTCGCTTGGGTAGCAACCATAACAATGTACAGAAATTATATAATAAAAAAAATGTAGTACAATTAAATAACGTAACACCGTGCAATGCTCTACATGAGATTACACAATTGCGTGAACATCACAATAACGGCCTGTATCTTGGCCCGTGACCACTGCTGAGCCTCATAGTGGGGTGCCCCAACTGAATCGTAAGCTACCCGATTGGGAGGGTGCCTCATTCTTTGGCTTCTGTGAAGCTCTGGCTCTACTTATTCTGGAGAGTAATGTGCATAGTCCTGAGGCTCAGCCTCTCCCATTGAGGGTATAAATGTCTCTGAAAAGTCTGTTTGGGGCATGAAGCATGGGCTTCGAGTATCCAGGGGTCTACTCATTGGAGTTCCTTTATGAAAAGTTGTTTGTTGAGGCTCTTTACCCATAGCTCCGCCGGGAGGTGCCGCGGAGTGTTGTGGTTCCCTTTGAGAGGGGCTCTTCATTCTGACCAGACTAGTTTCCTCATTAGCTTCTACTGGTTCTAACTCTCCATCTAAAGATGTAGTCGGTATCTCTGTATCTCCTTCCTCCATTTGTGGAATAGGGAGGAGGTGATTTCGATGCCAGCTTTTTACCCGGCCATCACTGTCTTTTATACGATATACTGGGAGCCCTGGCATTTGTGATTCGACTTCATAGACTCCGTCACGCCAGCGATCAGCCAGTTTGTGTTTGCCGGGGACTCCTAGGTTTCGGAGTAGAACGGCATCGCCAGGACGAATCTCATGATGGCGGACCTTATGATCATAACGTCTTTTGTTATCAGCGTTCAAACGAGCAGAAGCTTTCTCGGCTAACTGGTAGGCGTTTTGCAGACTGTCTTGTAGCCTTTGTACGTATCGGAAGTGCGTCATATTGGGTACCCCATCGGTAGATACCCGCAGACGTATATCCACCGGAAGTCTCACTTCTCGCCCGAACATCAAGAAATAAGGAGTGAACCCTTTATGTCCACACCCACTCAATCTGTTGGAGATAGCGCTATCCCTTTAAGTGTTAGTGCACTACTAAAGGTACCTGCCTGGGGCTGCACCCCATACAAGTAATCGTGGAGTTTATCCACAATCCCCCATTTGAGGGCAAGGAATTCCAGCTTATGGACGGGATAGTTCTGTTCGCTGGGGGTTAAACTGCGGCTGACATAGGCCACTGGTCGGAGACCAGCCGGATATTTCTGATGGAGTACGGCTCCCAGCCCGTTGAGGTTTGCATCCACATGAAGGACGTAGGGTAGTTCAGGATCGGCGTATGCGAGAACGGGTGTCTCTGTTAAACATTTCTTCAGATCAAGGAATGCTTGTTCACAGGTATCTGTCCATTTGTCATCGATGGCGCACACGCCCATGTAGCAGGTCGGCCCGTATCTTCTGGGTATATTTTGAGAAGATTGTTAAGAACCTTGGTTCTACTGGAATACCCTTATACAAAACGGCGGTAGTATCCGCAGAATCCTAGGAAGGAGCGTAGCTCCATGATGTTTCCGGGTCTTGGCCATTCCATCACTGATTCAATTTAGGCAGGATCCGTGGCTATCCCTTCAACGGATACTATATGTCCCACGTAGGTCACTGAGGTACGGCAAAATCGACATTTATCCAAGGATAACTTTAGGCCTTCTTGCCCCAGTCGATCCAACACCTTCATGAGTCGCGTTTCATGCTCCTCCAACGACTTGCCGAAAACAATGATGTCATCCAGATAAACGAGGCATTCTCGGGGGTTCATGTCCCCGATCGTCTTTTCCATCAACCGTTGGAACGTTGCTGGGGCTCCGCAAATACCTTGAGGCATGCGAGTGAATTGATAGAAGCCCAGAGGGCATACGAAAGCCGTCTTCTCTTGGTCGTCTGCACTCATAGGCACCTGGTAGTACTCAGACCTCAAGTCCAAGACACTGAACCACTGACTTCCCGCCAGGCCATTGAGAATTTCTTCAATTCGTGGCACTGAGTACTGATCAGGAATTGTACGGTTGTTCAGGGTCCGGTAGTCAACACACAATCGCACTGACCCATTCTTCTTTCACACCACCACGATCGACGAGGCGTAGGGGCTACGGGATTCAGTCACAATGCCTGCTGCTTCCATCTCTCGTAACACGTTTCGCACATCCTCCACGTCTCGAGGGGCAATAAGACGAGATCTTTCTCGGAACGGAGTAGTGTCACTTAGCCGGATAGTGTGTTGGGCATTTCGGCTACAACTCACATCCATGTCACTCGTGGAAAATATGTCCTTCCGCTGTTCCAACTTGGCAGTCAGCCGTGCCCTCCATGCCGCAGACAAGGCGGATTCCCTGTAGTCAAAGGCCATTTCTGTGGGCTGCTCCATGGAGGCTGCATCATCTACTTGGGCGGACATCATATCGACAGAGGTAACCACGTATATCTGTCCCAATCATTGCCCATAGTCTAAGGGCATTGGATAGGGAGAGGTGTTGTGAACATATACCTTGACGTTCAGAGGCATTTTGCCCTTCCACTCTCGGATCTCAGGCACAAGTCGGTAACCCCGATAGGCATCCTCTTCGGGCGCACTCTCTAAGGAGAAGAGCTGATCGGCTTCGTCTCGTTCTGGATAGCAGCATTCCGCCCACATAACTTCTACTCCCCCTGGGGGAATCACGGTCACTCCATTGTGAGCATTGAATAAGTTGCCGTATTCTACTTCATCCGTACTCGGCGGCTCGTCTTCCTTCATACTGGGTTGTATGGGTAGAGCCGAGAGGGGTAATTCACAAGCCTCTTCCAAGTATGCTCGGAACACTGCCCGTACCACATCGGTATTTGTTCCCAAGATAATTGGGGCACTGGGAGGCTCCTGAGGTTTGGGGCATATTAGCACCTCCACTTCCATTGGATGGGACTTGCCAGTGTTCAATTGTAGTATGGCTAGCCGAAGTTTCACCACGCCGTCAATGGGGTAGGCCTCCTGACTATGTCCCCAGAGTTTCATTGCGTCCGCAGTTTGCAATGGCAGGTGACTCAGATGTTGATCATAGAACGAGCGATACACAATGGTCACCTGAGATCCGGTGTCCAACAAGGCAGTTGCGTAAATCCCTTCCACGAGGATGCGTATAAGAGCAGCTGGACCCACCCGAATGTAGGCGTCTGTGGTTACGGCTTCTCCACTGCTCGGTGGGGTGGGGCCCTCGGACGGAGAAGGAGTTTCTTCAGTCTGCGCCGTGCAGGTCATGGCTTTGGGTGGGTCGGTCCTGACCTTTCTTGTCCCTGTGCAAGTCTTAGCGAAGTGCCCTTCTTGGCCGCACCTGAAGCAAGCTTGACCCCCCGGAGAGGTCCCAGTCCTGGATGCCGCCGACTCCCTCTTGGGGAAGTGTAGTGCAGCAATAGGAGTTTTATGAACAGGGGAATCCTCCTCACCTTCGATCTCTTTGGCCTTTGCGATCGCTGCTCTCTTTAGTTCATCTTGAGGATGTCCTTTGGTCGAAGTAGCGGACTTTTCTCTACTCGTAGAGTCACTCGGTAGCTTTGGCCGGTGCAACCGCAGATTACCTTCGTACCTAGTCTGTATATATAGAGGGGTCTGAGCCCAGACCCAGAAATCAGGCTGCGCGCCACAGAGTGTATCTTTACTTAACCAAATAGCTAAAGGGGCAGATCTCCTTCTCTAAGGCCTGTCCCTGAAGCAACCAACAAACTGGGGCAAGGGTAACCGTTATCTGGGGCCTTTGGGGGGTTATCTGGCCTAATGCAAGGGGCTACTGCTCCCCTGCACCCTCACTCACTAGCTCCCTGCTCCCACTGCTAACTGCCAACTGCCAACTGTATCTAAAAGCAACTGCCGAGAATCCTTGAGCCCTATTGGCTGTTCTGGGTCACCTGGGGCTTTCCTCCCTAGGCCTCATGGGAGTTGTAGTCCCGTGGAGGCTGCTGTAACATTGGGGCCACGTGCGCAATTGCACTGCGCATGCGCGACTTTGGAATGGCCGCCGCAACTCCCGCACTTCACTGCTCATGCGCAATTACTGTGCCCGCGAGTGAAAATCATCATGGCGGCCCCCGCTAGCAGGGTGCGCCACCGAGCCACCCGAGACTCAAAATGCTCCCTGCTCTGGCCCCCACCTTTGGAAACAGCCGGCGGGTCCGTCGCTGGGTCCGGCGGCACCCACGACCGTGGTGAGGCAAAGGAGGGGGTCTCTGGGAGCCAGAGGGGACCGGGGCTACACTATGCAATAGCTTACAAGTATATTGCTTTTAATTTCTTCATTCAAACCTCTTGACATTTGCTATCCTTCATCCACTTAGTTCATTTACCCTCAGCTCCCTAATAGATAAGGGTTTAGGTTTGACTATACATATGTCAAGTGATTTTTTTATTTGACCCCTTCTGGTTGATTAACATTAGTCGTAATAGAGTTAGACAGGGGGGTCTTTACAAATATGTTTTTCTTTGTTAACACATATTTTTTTAATTTATTAAGTTTTAATAATGTTTGTTGTCTTTTTATTCACAGCACACTTTGTGGTCCAATTCCGTGTTGTGCGGGATCTTGTATTCCCCTTGTCACTCTCCCACCCTGCACTCGGGGTATTCTGTGAGCCCCTATGAGCCCCTGGTGGTTGGTTTTCCGCAAACGCACTCCTCCTATGGTCCGCGGCTCACTCTGTCTGCTCCGGCTGCAGGGAGGGATTAATGTTTGGGCAATATACTGTAGACGCGCGCGCACTCGGAGCCCCAGGGACGTGCGCACTTAGGATATTATGATCACGCACTTCCCCCACCTCTCGCAGCCTCCATTGACATAGAGGACTTCCCCTCAGTTGGTCACTGCGCATGCACGTACCACGGGGGGTTGATAGACCTCATATGCCTCCGGATTGGTAGCTAGGGGCAGGGCTAGTCGTCGTCAACCCTGTGCAGGGACACAGGATATATATATGCATACACCAGGAGAGTATTAGCAATTAGAGAGGGCGGACCACTTTGGGGCTGTGAGTATTGGTTGATTATGTCATCTTGTACCTATATATATGTTAATAAAGTTGTGATATGTATACCTTGAGAAAGCGCTCTGAGAAGCGTGAAACGTTGGTGGGGCTCTCCTTTGCCCGTTTTTCCATGACCAATAAACAATTTTTTATGGGATACGCACCCTCCTCTTTACTTTTTTCTGGATACTTATAGTAGTGCTCTGCCATTTTTCTTCCTTTCTAATAAATAATAATGGAATGGAGCATTTATATTATAGGACTACAGTATATTCTCATCAAGGGTATATGTGAACCATCAGAGCTATGCTGTTTTGTTTACACCGTGTCACAATAACCTCATTATGGCATTATTAGGTAATTGTGGGTTTAAAAAAAGGGACAAAGATAGAATACTGTACTTACCTGCCTTCTTCACTCCAGACAAGGATTATGGGTAGTGCAAATGATCACCCAGAAGGCATAGCCATTTCTGATGCAGATACTCTCATGGGCATTCTAGCTTCGCTATACTGATGAGCTCAATGGATTTAACATTAATAATTAATTAAATTATCACTTGTAAGGATGCACAACTGATAGTTTTGTAGTTTAACAATTTAGTATTTAAATAAATCCATATATTAAATATATACGTAATGATTGATTCATTGATGCAAATAGCAGAATAGTATAGAATGAAAAAGAACCTTAAATAAAAGGTATCAATTAAGGTTAAGGTATCAATGAAGGTATCACTTAAGGTTTTCCATCAGAAAAAAGGAACACCGAGAACACTGTTATCCTGCAAAACCTTTGGATTAACAGCAAGCGTTCACAAGTCCCAAATGGAAAAAGGTTAGCTGGCAAATATCCAAACAATATAAGAATCGGATTTGCATGGCAGAACATTTTCTGCAAAGATGTGTTGATAAAATACTGTACTTGTGATGTGTTTCTAAGATTATTGCATTCCTGTTGAAAATGTTACTAAATTATAGCTCATAAACCTAATATACTTTTTCTGTATTGCTCTGAACTTTAGATGGGTGGATTTGAGAAAAGATACAGGTGTTTGATTCCATGCATGTTTAGGACTACATGTTCTCCATTATTTAAAAGTTTATTTTTTTATCTAATCGTCGTAACTGAAGTTTATTCATTTATTAGATGTGCTTTCCAAAGGATGACTAATTGGAATAGTTAATGAAAATGTTTGTGAATGAAATCACTCCACAAGAATTTGCCAAAGGATGTAACTAATATCATCTGTCTGCAATAAGCTATAGGGTGCCTGGACCAATACGTTATTAAAGATGTTACAGTACCAATGGAAAACAAAAAGAACAGGAAACAATGTACAATGTTCATTCCTTACATTCATATAGTCAGATTTCAGGGGAATCCATAAAGTATATACTGAAAAAATAATAAAATATTCAAGTTTAATATCACATTGATCTTGATATATTTGTGCAAAGACATGGTGGCCTACAATATTGTTTTTTAAACTCATTGTTGGTCCATTGTGACGTAGATGGAGAATTAAACTGGTGATTAGATAGGATATATTATATGACAGCAATATAAAATAGGCAGAGTAGGTAGTCATATTGGCCCTTACCTGCCATCAACTTCTAGAATATCATTCTGTGAAAAGAAATATATATATATATATATATATATATATATATATAAAGCATACGAATGTTTCTTAAAGATTGTTACATTAAACATTGTTTATTATCAAGTAGGAGCACTGAAGCTTTTAGTTTGTGAGCGTTTTCGTAGCAGAAATACTTGGTGGACTTCATCATAGCCCAGGTCTGAATAACATCAAAGCCAGGCAGATATAGACCGATTCATAGGCCTTTGTGAACTTCATGTCACAGGGTTAAATTCCAGCTCAGGTCAAGACATACTGAAAGTCATTATCATCCAACAGCTGCTAGAGACCTAAGTTTAGCACGTTGATGGTCCAGTTCCCACTTGGCAGGTGTCCACATCATAAATACATTCTGAGTACAAAGGAACTTTATTGGTAGCCTTAAAGAGAAAAATAGAAGGTATGTTGGAATTAGATACAAAAGTGACTATAATGCAGAACATTTGCATACTTATGTTAGCAATTCCATGTAGTCAGGCTTGCAGGAACTACTTTTGGGGTGGGGATGCTGTACATATGAAATCAGTAAAATACATGCATTTCCATAATGTAAAAATGTATAAACTCAGTGGGGGCTGAACCCCCCTGCCACACCACCCCCACCCCTTGTTCCAGCCCACATGCCTAAAGTTGATACAGTTCCACTGCAATGCAGTAACTATTCCAGACTTGTAACGTGGCATAATGCTTGCAAAGATCATACTCCCATTTAAAAACTGCAACATTTTGGGAAACGTGACGTTCTTCCATGTTTGGTACAGCATATTTTTCTTAAGATAATTCTTAGTATTTCATCATTACTGGTTACTCAGTTAATACTCCATAAGAAAAAAAAATACATGTCTTTTTTTTACAGTATGTATGAACAGTAAATACATAGTGGGTGTTTTTATAGACTATCATTTACATACGACTCAGGAGCAGTAAGACAAGCTAAGAGAAATACTTTCTGTCACTTTAGGGTAATTTAAATATTTGTATTCTGTGTGATCTTTCAACACCCAGCTATGCCAGTTGGGCAGAGTTTAAAAGGAAATTGGAAAATCAGTCTTTTGGCTCTGATGCTGTGGTTCCACATCCAGCCACGCAGTGTGTTTGCTGGAGAGACTTGAGGTTGCCAGTGTTACATTACACCTGCTGGAATGTTACATGCAGATTTAAGGAAAATCACAGCTTGGCACATTGCTACATACCATAGCAGCTGTACTGTGTTCTGTGCTGCATAGGGTGGCATTGGATTGCATTTCACTGAATGAATAAGACAGAGTGTAAATGGGGCTTTGAAAAGGATGTGTACCATACACAGCTGCAACACAGGAATGTATTTTATCCACATTAGCTTCTCTAATTTACAGTACCTTGTATTTTATCCAGAAACAGAATTTACACTAACAAGTCCAACTAACACTTGTGTACTAGACAGTGGCACTTTACAAAGCACATTTTCAAGTGAAGGGAATAAAATAGCTATGAGTAATAAAGCGAGATATAGATACGGATGTGCTTGAATTAAACACACCGTTTTAAAAATGATTGCAATATTGCTGACCCTAAATAATAAATAACTGTGCTGATTAATTTTGCAATATAAACTTAATTTGTGAGATATAGTACTGCATTAGTGTTACATATTTCACCACAAGTAAAGCAATTAATAAACATTGTGTGATTTTATTTATTTTTGCTTTGAAAATTACTTATGGTTCACTAGAAAGCAATACTGTACTTTGCGGGCCCATATGTAAACATGTATAAATGTAATAAAACTATAACTAGTTTCTTTTTTTTATTTTGTGTATATTTGAATTTCTAGGAACACAGGTTTTACAACAGATTTTAAATATTGTATGGGTATAATATTCAATTTTTTTTATTTAAAATTAAGATTTGATAAGGTAATATAAATATGCATTATATTTTTATTGAGTATTTAGATTTCAAAAGATCTCTTTAATCAATATGTATGGTATGGTGTTTCTCTCATATTACAGTGCGCTATAATGTATGCAGGCATCATAAAATAAATACAAGTTATAATAATAAATAATGTACCTGATTTATCACACAGATGATTGACCCTTTCAGTTTGTTACATGTTACAACACGTTTAATTGATGTTCCAATATCTTCTTACATATTAGCGCTGCTTTTAAACGGGGCTGAGATGATAACTGATGTTGCTTCAGATACACATGAGGGCTTGGTTTGGTTTAATTTGCTAATGGTTCCTAAAATATTTCCAACACATTTCCGTATTGGTGAGGCCAGAGATATATGAGATGAGAAAAAACGAGGAAAGAGGTTTCATCAATTCACTTTCCGCCAAGCCTATAAAAATGATCCCATGTAATGCATTTAATGGTTTATGGCCAATACGTTAACTTCCAACCAAATAGAAAACCGAGGCAGGAGAAAAGGTATTCTTGTACACACAGAAACAATAGCATCGGGTGCTTTGGAAGGGACACTGGAAATGAGGTGATAGTTAGCAAAGTAAATGTCAATGCATTCAGTGTGACACAGTGAACACCAGATTTTAAACAGCTTCATCTCAGTGGCATTTACCGCACCCTGAAATAATAATATCCCTCCTGTTGTCTTTCTTCATTGAACCATCTATGAATATGGTTTATGAGACTGGCCAAAGCACTAAAGGTTAAAATATTAGTTTACTGTGTTTACCAGCAAATGAAAATCCCGTCATCAAGTTTAATTAAACAAGTACTCTAAACATCGTCCTTGAAATACGTGGCAAATTAGCATTTTTACCAACCAGAGTCTTCCTTTGTGTGAGCAATGTCCTTTTAGTCTGAAGCATGTTCATGTGAAAAAATACAATTGTGTAACAAATACATTAGCACTCGCCATGTTTGTTGCTCAGCAAAGTAGAATTTAATGGGCGTTATTAACGTGCTTGGCAGTAACATTGAAACCAAGAAAAAAAAAGATTTCTTTCTTAAAAGCTATTATTTTTCCACAGGAATATATCTGAATGGGCAGCATGGAAATGTCACTGTGACGATTTAAAGATTATACAATACAATTATACTTAGATTGTAAGCTCTTGGGGGCAGGGATTCCTTTTTCTTAATGTTACTTTAATGTCTGAAGCGCTTATTCCCATTATGTGTTATATTATTATGTCACATGCATTACTGCTGTGAAACGCCATGTACATGAATAGCGCGATACAAATAAAGATAGACATATACTGTATATTCAATTATCGCATTATGCATCCTGCATGAAAAAATTCCTTTGTCAATGAACATCATTAATATTACATATTTACAATTAACTATTTAGATATACATTCTAATGGGGTTGTTCAAAGCACAGTACAGATTTAAAAAAAGAAACAATACGTTATCATTCCTTGAAACAGTCAAGGAAAGAAATCATATTGGGAGAATGCGGGGGGGGGGGGAGTCATTTGAATAAAGTCTTGGGACGAGAGTTAATTAACTGTAGAAATGGGAATAGAATTCCAATACTCTGAGCAAGAGTAAACATATATTGTGGTACATGACATTTTGAATAAAGGGTGGTGCAGAATTAAGGCTCTGGGGTTTTGCTCCCAGGCCAGAGACTTTCAATATATTCCAGGAGCCTCAATTTAATGTAGTAGAAGCCATAAAGGAATTTAAATATGAGCATGGAATGGAAGATTTTTATTTCTCTTTAGAATTGCATTTGTAAAAATGTTAAGTTGACTGATGTCAGTTTATTATGCAAAATCCCAATAGTGATGTGCATGTTTTTATTTTAAGGTAGAGATTGCACAATGTAACAGTTGATTTCATAAAAATGTTAATTAATGAATACATTCTTATTTACATTTATAAGCCTAAAAATCAAATATGCAAACAGTAATAATAATAATAAAAAAAAACTTCCCAATAAGAAACAATGATGTCAGAATAAAGACTTCTAATAAAACATTTCACTATGAATACATTACAATTTAAAAAAAAAATCATAAAAGTGCACTGATTAGAAATGCATGTAAATCATTCAAAAAAATCCATAAATATTTCCTAAATGATTTACAACATCCTAATCAGGACTCTCCCCAAAAGTACAGACGGATTAATTGAGTTTTGAAAAATCCAGCAACAGTTAGCTCAGTCTAGGGGGGAGGCTATCTGTCACGGTCACCCAACTACAAAAGTGGAGCACAATTCTGCATCACATGTATGAAAATCCCATTGTATCCTATGGGACCTATTTCTTTGTTTAGATCTGGTGCAGGTTTTTTTTATCCCGTTTTTCAGCCGTGAATCTTTGATACAAACACCCCTTCATTGTAATTGCCTCACAGGTATTGTCTACATACTGTAGGTACTGTGTTTGTATATTAAGCTTATTCTTCTTAATAAAAGTTTTATTATTTTGTAAATGACGATGGGAAAACTGAGGAATAAACTCAACTCCTTGAGAACTAAATTACTGAAATAAAATCCTTTTGAAAACTGACCATTAAATTAACAAGGCAGCTTTACCATTATGACATCACAATTGATTTTACGTCATGAAACTAATCCCCTTCTTTCTTACATGTTCTCTGTTTAAGCAAAGAAGCACACCAAACATTTATTGTTCCTTTTTAGCAGTAGGGTACTTGGCTTTTTCACCCAACACATATGGTGCAAACATCAATCTCTTTTTTTATGGACTCCCTGTTGAGGCTGAAGCTTATATAAATAACACCTGCAAGGGATCTCTGGTCCACTAGAAACATATAGGTTGATGACAACCATGCAGCCTCATATTGTTCAAGTCTGTCACTACATTACAGTAGCCTCAACAAATGTAAAATGTTGTTAAGATGTACACCAATCTTTTAGACTGTGAGCTTAATATTTTTAGTATCTGACATGTTACGAATGTGTAATATGGATATGTTAGACTAATATGTTTTGTTTCATATAATTTGTATTTTATGCCCAATCTGTCTTTAACCTCAGAGAAAAATTAAACAATGGATCAAAGCAGCTGTCAAATAAATATATTACTTGTTTTCTTTATAAATGTGGGGTCATTGTGAAAAAAAACCAAGTACTCTTTATGAGTAATGTCCGTGTTTATTGTGGTGCAGTTTAATCTCTTTGCTGCAACGCGTTGTCTTAAAAGTAGATAGTGACAGAGCTGCTGGTTTAATATAGTTAAATTCAGATTTGTCCGTTGGGTCCAGGGTCGCGTTAAATACAGTCATCCTTTTTCAAAAAGAGTACACTCTGTAGCAGCTTTTTTTTATTATCAGTAAAATAAAATAAAAACATTTTTTAAACGAGCTTTCAAGAAATATCCGGTCTTCCTCAGATCCAGCAGATCAATACTTTACTTCTGTGCTAAAGTAATCACATATTTTTAACCAGTTACAACTGGACTAACAGGGTTACAGTACAACAACTGTTAGAAATCATAAGGCATTATAATTCTGCTGTGGGAGAAAATGTGAGCAATTTTATAAGTAGTCTACAATTTGCAAACAGATATTTACCATGTACGACAGCATGAACAGAATCAGCAAGGAAAGCATGAAAAGACTTGTTTCCAACGTGTAGTGGTACAGTCTCTTCCCATCGAAAATGACTTTTTTCCCTCTTCTTTAGAAATGAGCACACTGTAATGCTGTTTAAAGCAGATCACCAACCTTATTTGTACCTAGCTGTTTATTTTTATTTGCATTTTTATATAAAAGGGCCCCAAGCCTAACGTACATTCTTCCCATGGCAACTTATTCTAAATTGCTCCACCCAACAGTCAGCATATAGCTGATTGCCATGCAGCGATCCAAGAGATTTATCAGAGAAACAATGTTATCCTGAGCTTCTCTGATACGTATTCCTGAAGTCCAGTGATGTCATATGGTGGGACGGGCTTTTCATGGCAATTTTGGTTTTGGGCTCATTTTAAACTAAAATGCAGAATTAGAGCGGTGACAATACACACATCGTTGCTTAGTATAACAAATATATCTTTAAAAAAATAAACATGCACAGGGTAATGATACCTTTAATGTCAAATAGGGAGAACCTCAAGACTTTGCTTTGTATTATACCTCAAATAAAATAACAAAAATAGGGGGCGCAGACATAGTGTAAAATCCTTTATATAGAAAACTCAATGACTGGTTAAAAGAATGCACTCACAAACATTGAATATGTGTATAGTTGCGTGTGTTTGAGGCCCAAGTCTCGTACTGCCTCCGTAGATGATCAGATGCTGTTCCTCTCATGTGCAGTGTCTGACGCTCGGGAAATAGACCGCTGGAGACTGTGTGGTCTGCTGGGGATGGAGACGTCCTCCGGAACAGAATGGCGACGCCGTTGATTTGCAGAGATCATCCCTCTGCCTTGTGTAGTCTCCTCATTTCCTCGACTGGCATCCTAGTTGTTGCGGTGACCTTCCGGATGTGACGTATACGTCCAGGAAGTGCATCTTCCCTGCATGCGCTTAGAATCAGTAAGAGCTGGGGCAGACAGCTAATGCCGAGTACCGGGTGGATGCTACTCAGAAATGTACCGGAATTGTATTTGCTGTATCCATGCGTTTCTCCACTAAGTGTGACTTCGTCAGATGCCTGAAGATGCACTTCTGGGACATATACGTCACATCTGGAAGGTCACTGCAACAACAAGGATGCCGTCGAGGAAGTGAGGAGACTACACAAGGCAGAGGGGTAACCTCTGCAAATGGGGGTCACCATTCTGTTCCGGAGGACATCTCCATCCCCCAGCAGACCACACAGACTCCAGCGGTCTATTTCCTGAGCGCCAGACACTGCACATAAGAAGACTAACAGCTGATCATCTACGGAGGCAGTTAGAGACTTGGGCCTCAAACACAAGCAACTATACACGTATTCAATGTTTGTGAGTGCATTCTTTTAACCAGTCATTGATTTTTTTCAATATAAAGGATTTTACACTGTCTTTACCCACAATTTATTTTTTATTTTTTTAAGATACAATATCTGAAGAGGAGTGGTTATCCTGAATCCTGGGGCAGCATATATAGACTTTATTGTCACTTAATTGTGGGACAGTGAATATAGTTACTTTTACGATATACTACAATTAATCAAACTCATAGCACTTGCCTTGTGTGGCTACAATTAGACAACTCCAATCATTGTATCACACTTACCAACAATTTTATTTGCTACTGTTTGTACTTAAAGGGAGACATTCTGTCAGTGGTTGTACTATTAGACTATCTTTTCGATTGCCATTTATTGCATATCAAATGTTTTTATTCTGTGATATTTATGTATTTTCATATTCCACTTTTCTTCCCAAACTGATAGGGATATATATACTAGTACATACGATGAAAAAGAAATTAAGGCGCTAATGGGAATAATCTACAAATTTACTATAGTCTATTATTTTACCTTGATGTAGACAGAAAAAATTGTGTTGTTTTGCAGCCGAGGTGAAGGGGGTCTCTAGCTCCCTAAAGTAATAGACGGTGGAAAGAAATACCTTGGTGCATAAACCTAAAAATTCAAAATTAGATTGCATTCTACAATGTATGAATCAGCAATGGTGTTTGAACAAAGGTCACCGAGATTCCTGGGGACAGAGCATGAAATACTAATATATGCATACAATTGACATTTATTAAAATACAGAATAAAGCACAATAAAATGTTGACAATTACATGAATAATATCACATTAATAAAGCCTGAAACTTGATACAATTTTACCAAGTTGCTAATAGAAATTGCAACTCAAGTCCAAATATAATAATAATAGCATGTTCTTGTATAGCGCTGCTAATTGTACGCAGCGCTTTACAGAGACATTTTGCAGGTCTACAGGTCCCTGCCCCGTAGAGCTTACAATCTATGTTTTTGGTGCCTGAGACACAGGGAGATAAAGTGACTTGCCCAAGGTCACAAGGAGCCGACACCGGGAATTGAACCAGGCTCCCCTGCAGATATATATATATATATATATATATATATGTGCAAATATAACTGTATGCTCATCTGCATGTCTTAGGCAGGTCTGCAACCCCGACTTTCCCCATTATCACCCAGCATACAGCACTTCCACTGCAGCAAGGGATTCTGGGAAATGACATGCAAATGAGCACACAGTGTCACTTTTTGCCTCAATAACCATTTTTAACATGGTTCCCTATAGGCTTAAGCTTGCTGCATGGTCACAGCTTTGAGCATAGCCAGGGTTAAGGTGCATACCCAGAAAACCACCCACAGACACCTGTTTCGACCTTGATGGGTCTCATCAGTGTGGGGTTGATTTTACTGGGAATGCAAGAGAGGCTATGGGATAGGCTAAACCATAATACTGAGTTAAGTTATGGTGAGTAAAAAAAGTGACAAAAACCCTCCACAGGAAAGCAAATATGCAAATATAACTGTATGCTCATCTGCATGTCTTAGGCAGGTCTGCAACCCCGACTTTCCCAATTATCACCCAGCATACAGCACTTCCACTGCAGCAAGGGATTCTGGGAAATGACATGCAAATGAGCACACAGTGTCACTTTTTGCCTCAATAACCATTTTTAACATGGTTCAATATAGGCTTAAGCTTGCTGCATGGTCACAGCTTATATATATATATATATATAAAAACACAGAAAAAACAGGCGCACTCATAGCGTAAAAAGGTATAACAATATATTTATGGAGTCAAGGATTTAATTTAAAAATGCATACTCACAAACATAGCTTAATAAAAAGCATTTTTGAGTAAAACTCAGCCAGCCAGACGCAGGAACCCGGTAGCAGATGACTTTGGTATAGTGTCCGGTGTAGGTACACTGCAGCAGCCTCTATGAACACCTCTGGAGCCCGGGGAACACGAGGGACGCCGCCTTCCTCTCTATCCTGCGTCACACAGTGAGTACTAAGCTCCAGATACCGCGAGAACTCAGTGACGTCAGTGGATTCGACCGGAAAAAGTTCCCATGTATGCAACGAGTGGACAGCTGAGAGTAATACTTACAAAAACGCAATAAATTGCTGTAGCAAGCCTGTGAGTGGAAATATAATAAAACTGGGCAGTACACCTCCACACAACACTCTACGCGTTTCGTCTCAAAGAGACTTCATCAGGAGTTAAAAGCATAGATAGGGGACAGTTTTATAGTAAGATGAACCAATCAGGGCCAAGAAGACTACTAATTGCTAATCAGGTACACAGGGTCAATGTAAGGATAATATTAACCCCTATATGTTCCAGAACACATATGGGCAAAGTGGACCAACAATACCAAATAAGTGACCAAATAAACAGATACATGTGATAACATACAATTTAACAAATTAAATTAAAATACATTTAAATACTACAACAAAAATATAATATAACGTCATACAATATAATATTGTATCATCGACAAAATCATATAATAATATAATAAACAGATGTTAGTAGAGAGATAACATTGATCCTAGTGATTTAAATAAATGGGTCTCTACTAGATAATACATATACAGAGATAATGATACAGAGATTCAGAGAGGCCAAAGTACAAAAGACAACAGAGTGATGAGGGAGGGGGGGGGAGTGCAGGGGAGAGGGAGGGGGGGTCGGGGGGAGGGAGACGAATTGGAGGGGGGGGAGTGCAGGGGAGAGGGAGGGGGGGCAGGAGACGAATTGGAGGGGGGTGAATAGGGGAGGAAAAGAAGTGAGGGATTGGACAAAATGGAAGAATGGACGGAGACATTTTGCAGGTATACAGGTCCCTGCCCCGTAGAGCTTACAATCTATGTTTTTGGTGCCTGAGACACAGGGAGATAAAGTGACTTGCCCGAGGTCACAAGGAGCCGACACCGGGAATTGAACCAGGCTCCCCTGCAGCAATCTCAGTGTCAGTCAGTTTCTTTTACTCACTGAGCTAGCTATATATATATATATATATATATATATATATATATATATATATATATATATATATATATATATATATATATATATATATATATATATATATATATATATATATATATATATATATATATATATATATATATATATATATATATATATATATATATATATATATATATATATATATATATCTTGTATATGCAATGTGTCCAAAAATGTGATTGGATATTGAACAGGGCTATATCACACACACAGGAATAGTGTATCAACATTGCGGATTCCACAGATTGTTGATAGTATCCTCATAAGTTATATTTAAATTTCCACTTATGTCTTGTACCTGGCTTTTGCCAAGTATGTGGGAGAGGGATATTAACCTCTTCTTTAGCGATGGTATATCAATTTTGTATATTGATTTTTGATTGAAGCTAGTATCACATTGATGTTACATATGACACCCTTAAGGTGATATGTGTGGAGAGGTGTTTTACCTGTAAGGTGAGTACTTCTATTGGAAGCTGTTGGTTCCTGAAGAAATAGATATATCTCTTTACTCACATTCTCCCAGATCATTGAGTGGGCTTTAAAAAAAAGTAGTATCACCGGGGTACATCGGACTGCCACCTCTATCAATTACGTGTTCCTGCTAGTACCAATGCCTTAGTACACTTTACTGCGGGAATATGCTGCATGGAACGTAACCTCCTCCAGTCACCTCCTTTTCGGCATACTCTGGGTTGTCAGCTCCAAGGCGCTGGATCGTAGCCTCAGCACAGGGACTCCTCTGTACTCCACGGTCCTCTCCCAGCAGTGCCTCCATTCGTCTGATGGTATGGCGGTTCAAGACGCCAGCTCCAAACACACCAAGTGTGCGGCTCCTTCACAGAAAACGGGTCTCCACCACCGGATTGAGCACCGCTGTCCTGGTTCTCCCCACACAGACCACTCAGTGACCTATTTGCTCAAACACAATTGCTGATTCATATACTGTATTGTAGAATCCAATCTAATTTTGAATCTTTAGATTTATGCGCTAAGGTATTTCTGTCCACATATATATACCTACACCCACATGTATTTCTCATTTAACGCACCTCAACACACACTAGTGTCCTTTTTATCCACTTTGCTTTGTATGTCTATAGCTCTCTGGCTTTATTATACCTCTTACTGCACCGACACACTTTATTCGAGCAAATACCCAGTATGTACCTGGCAGATACCTGGAATGCGCCGCTCCTCACCTCTGGCAAGCCCCGTTGCGTTTGCCTTCCCAGCCTGGGTTCATGCCTGGCTGACGGGCGGCTGATCTGTTAAATGATAATGATTAGGATTTAATAGGCTGCAATGCTTCGCGTGTCTACCAGATGGCATAAATTCATGAATTGTAATGCAGTATATATATATATACTGTGCAGTATTGCAGCCAGCGGGAATAAAATGCTTCAATCCCTGCTTGGAAAATACCTCAATGCACTCGGGCAGAAAACAGTCACAAACCTCAATACACCCGGGTATACCCGAATTCGTGGGACTAGCCGAGCTCGAATAAAGTGTGTCGCCAGTGTACATTTACATCAAAATAACTGAGCGACTGAAAGGTGTGATGAGAAAAAGTATGGTCTGATGCCAACTACTATACCAACACATTACACTATAATTATACCAGTTTTGAGCTGGCATAAAAAATTTGGAGCCATTTTGATAACAATAAACTTGACTAGCCCTCATATAGTGGATAAGTATTACAATGAAACCCATTTTACCTGCACGCTGACCGGAATAATGCAGTGCAAGGTAACAGGAGAGTTAGCATGTGGAACTCACATTTCTGTAATGCTAATGTGACCCTGGCTTCTATCTAAGATGCCTTGCTCACAAGATCATTAGTTTACTTCAAAGAAAGCAGTTGACAACCTCCTACAATGCTTGAAGAAAGCTAAAAAGATCAATTACAAGAATGATTAGCATGCAAACGGTACTGGAGTGCCACAGTGCAATCCTGCTTAATGCATGATGCTCTGCCAAAAAGTTTCTAAACAAATCAGTGGTGGTTGCTGAAGTTTATATCATAATCAACCTCTGAAAAATAATCATTCTTGTAATTCGATTGGAAACATATTTTCTATGTTGTTTTATACTCTTGTTATTTTTGCTTCAGAAGAGAGGAAATAAAACATAAAAGACATCATAATAATAGTTGTAGCACAAGAAGCGACAAAAGACACTATGCAAACTGCATCTATTCAGCTAACAGTTATATGGTAGCCTCATGGGTAAGGCACTAGACCAGGGGTGGGCAACCTATTTTTCAATGTAGCCACAGGTGTGGTGAATTAGAAGTGAAAATAGCCACACCATGTAAAAATCAAGGTATTTTGTTGCACATGCGAATATTTAAAACAACACACAGATTGAACAAGTTTATTCAAAACATGAACACTTTGACTACTCACTTACAACTGCGTCAGACGCAAACGATGAAAATGGTTCAAATTGAAAATATAAGATAATTTAATGCGAAATTTGACAATCCTTATGTAGCCATGTGTAAGATTGGTGTACATATCTCTTTCTCATGCTGGCAGTAAACCTGGTAAGTATGCAGGATTGCCAGCAACAATCAATGGAGGTTTGCCCTCAAACCCTGGTGAGGTGTCATATATCCCAAAGGAAGTGACATCATGCATTGTGTCCACACTTAGTGATACAGATCATGTTTGTTCTCTGGGGGGTGATATAAGACACAGCACTGCCTAAAGTTAGGAGTTCAGTTTCCTGTTGTTGTACTGCCTCTGTTCAGTGAGAGGCACGTGAAGGTCTGCAACAGTGTTGCAGTGGTCTCATGCTAGCTGTGAGTCAGTGAGCATACGCAGCAGAATTAGAGGAGCTGACAGAGACAGAGCAGCTCAAGAGAGAGATGCAGAGGTAGAGAGAGGAGCTTACAGCAGACAGAGAAGCTGGGGAATCTCTTTGAGAGTAGAGGTGGAAAGCAGATCTATTAGAGGAAAAGGGACCTTCCTAATGGAGTGCTGCAAAGAGATGAGCGGCTGAGCTGCTAGCTGTGAGGGGCAGCTTGCCCATACCATGCAAATAAAGATGCCCTGTTCAAAGATACCCCCACTGTGTGAGTGTGAGATTACTCAACAGTGGCAGTCACCACCGAGAAGGAGTTCCTCACCAGGACCATCTCCCTGCGGAAGCACAGATCCTGATGAGGTGGAGGCACTGCACATGACTCGCACCCACTACCTCAGCTACCTGTCCTGATGACATCCCCTAATACCATCAAGCGGGAGACTCAGAAGTCCTGTTACTTGCAGGTGCACCACCATACACGATCACGTAATGGGGACCGGTTAGACCACACGGGCCAATGTGAGATTGGGTGGGTCAGACAAGGGGGGTCCACCCGTTACATTTGGAGGCACTGCTGAGATACCTGTCAACAGGACAGGCTTTTGCTAGGCACACACTAGGAAACAGGGAGAGTGTCTGCTGCCACTTTGTGCTGCGTGGGACGGAGCCAGGGGTAGTCGGGGAGCTGCTGGAGCTGCAGACCGCACAGACGCCTTGGGATCCTGCAAGGGGTTAGTGGGTCTGGAGAAGGGGGCTATTGCTGTTCTAGTCGCCTTGAGGTAGTGCTGGTGGGGGACGCCTGAAGGGATAAACTAGTAACTTAGGGCAGGAATTCTGGAAGGGTCCGCGCTAGGCTAGCCAACCTAGCGCCAACCGCGCTAGGCTAGGTAGACGCCCAAAGTACTGCATGGAAGAGCCAGAGTACTCTAGTCTCCATTCCAGACCACTTACCAAGGAGCACAGACTGGAGGAAAGAGTTACAGTAGACACAGAAAGAGTGAGCCTAGCCTGAGGTAGTGCCAACACGTGTCAGATCTACATTAGGTACACAAGGTGGTGCACAGGGCATTTTATTGCATCGGTGTGGCAGCTGCCCTGCAGAGAGGAGCTCCCTGTGAGATAACAGAGAAAAGAATGGCGACCGCAAGAATGGAGGAAAATTATCCCTTGGTAGAAAGTGCCCCTCCTCTAGAGTCCACCAGGGGGAGTGCGCACAGTGAACTGCCAGTAGCAACTTCTGTTCCCCCTAAGAAAGAAACAGAATGCAGCAAACCACAACCTCAGCTACCAGGGGCATGGCGGGCCAGAGGAGTGAGTTACCCCTTTCTTTTGTGCCCGTGTATGCATGAAGTGAGGAAGGGCGATATGGACTTTGCCTATTATTCATTGCCTAGAGGATTCCGGGAAGTATCCACTGACGGGATCACCAGCTTGAGGTGTTTGGGCTCTGATTGTGTATTTCTGGGAAAATAACTTGTTTGGGGAGCTATTTTCTTTGTGAAAGGAGCAAACCATCTTGTGTCTAGCCCTTTTCTGCCTAAGCTTGAGGAGTTCCAAGCCCCGATGAGAGAGACGGCTCCAGATCCGGTTCCAAAACCGGAACCCCAGATGATGAAACCACAGCTGATGGAATCAACGAAGGGTAAGGTGACTGCCCAGGGAGAAGGGGGATCGCTACCACTGGTACCGGCGGAGCAGGACCGCTTCAGGCCGATGGCCACCAGCGAATGCGAAGCGTCCCGACGCTGTTCCCCTGCGGAGATGTCCCTACCCCCATCCTGTACTACTGAAGACAGTAGTCAACCAGCTGTGGTGATGCGCCAGCCGGCGGACCACACAAGTGAAGCTGAAGATAAAGAGACATTTATCCCATCTGCTGCGGACCCTGATGTAGGCCCGTGTGCCCTACAAAGGCCAGTCCGGCCTACCACAGAGGAACCCATCGCAAGCCAGCGGAGTAGCGAGGAACCTCCTAACCCCCCACAGGCGCCGGTGGTGGCAACGGCGGAGAAAGACCTAGCTCAGGCCCGGACGAAGTGGAGAGCAGAACCATCACTTCCGGTGGCGAATGTCATTCTGGAGGAAGAGGTTCCGGTTGGGAACCCAACGCAAGATGGCGGCGAGTCCAGCGAGATGGCCGTGTCCTCGCGGCCAAGCAGCTGTACCAGGTCGCCTGGGTCCAGGAAGAGCCAGCAGGCCCTGCGGAAGCCTGGGAACACGGACACGGGTGAACCGGAGTGCCAGTCCGATGGTACCGGGCAAGGTAGCGAGAAGTTGCGGGTCGTAGCCCTGCGTATGCCGGCAGTGTTTCTCTATGTCCAATCCCCGGCCATAGTTAAAACCCCTGCCCCTGTCACTTTTTCCTATGGGTCCCAGTCTAGCCAAGGGTTGTCTGGGGAGTCCCGAGCCACTTTTGAAGAATGGACAGGGGAAAATCTGGACTGGGGTAACTGTTTTGCCTCCGATGAGGGATCGGGGAGGGAAATGGCTATGCAAAGAATGTTATACAGCACTAATGATGACAATAGTACTGTTAGTGTGGGGTGTGATCCTAAGAGCCTTGGGTCAAATTTTGGGTTCCCAGGGACATTGGGAGTTTCATCTGGGAATTTGGGTAATGTTGCTCATATTGTGTCTATTGCTCGGGGAAACCCCTATGTGCCTCCAGTATCGGCAAGAGTTATTAGGGATCGCCAAAAGTTGTTACTTAATTTTCACCATCCATGGGAGGGAGAAATTAAGTTCGAAATGGGTTCCCTTGATGAGGATAGAGGATATGGCATTGATGAAGAGGAAGGATCAGGGGAAGAAAATTGGGATCCTGGTGTGTTAGACGAGAAGTGGTGTAGTCAAGAGGGGGTAGTCTACATCTCCCGGAGAGGCCTTAGGGAAATGTATGGGCATGATCCTCTCAGTCCACTAGCATCCATGCAGGAATTATGGGCTGATTGTGGGTGTCCAGTATGTCCCCATGAGTGTTACAGCATTTCTGCTCTAAACCCAGTGGACCATGCTGTGCGCAGGCCACCTTAAGAGGGTATGGTAGTACCAGTCTGGATACTCCAGCAGGGAGTAATCCTGGTTGTTACACATCTACGTTAGGATGTATCTGTTATAATGTTTATGAGAAAAGATATGTACTGTAATAATGTGTTGTTATGTTTTGCAGTGCTACCTGAAGGAAGGTTCCGAAAATGTAGGTCCCAGCCGGGTCTTTGGGATTCCACCAGGGGGAGAATGTAGCCAAGTGTAAGATTGGTGTACATATCTCTTTCTCATGCTGGCAGTAAACCTGGTAAGTATGCAGGATTGCCAGCAACAATCAATGGAGGTTTGCCCTCAAACCCTTGTGAGGTGCCATATATCCCAAAGGAAGTGACAACATGCATTGTGTCCACACTTAGTGATACAGATCATGTTTGTTCTCTGGGGGGTGATATAAGACATAGCACTGCCTAAAGTTAGGAGTTCAGTTTCCTGTTGTTGTGCTGCCTCTGTTCAGTGAGAGGCACGTGAAGGTCTGCAACAGTGTTGCAGTGGTCTCATGCTAGCTGTGAGTCAGTGAGCATACGCAGCAGAATTAGAGGAGCTGACAGAGACAGAGCAGCTCAAGAGAGAGATGCAGAGGTAGAGAGAGGAGCTTACAGCAGACAGAGAAGCTGGGGAATCTGTTTGAGAGTAGAGGTGGAAAGCAGATTTATTAGAGGAGAAGGGACCTTCCTAATGGAGTGCTGCAAAGAGATGAGCGGCTGAGCTGCTGGCTGTGAGGGGCAGCTTGCCCATACCATGCAAATAAAGATGCCCTGTTCAAAGATACCCCCACTGTGTGAGTGTGAGATTACTCAACAGTGGCAGTCACCACTGAGAAGGAGTTCCTCACCAGGACCATCTCCCTGCGGAAGCACAGATCCTGATTAGGTGGAGGTGCTGCACATGATATAGGTAGGATTCGCACCCACTACCTCAGCTACCTGTCCTGATGACATCCCCTAATACCATCAAGCGGGAGACTCAGGAGTCCTGTTACTTGCAGGTGCACCACCATACACGATCACGTAATGGGGACCGGTTAGACAACACGGGCCAATGTGAGATTGGGTGGGTCAGACAAGGGGGGTCCAGCCGTTACACTTACTTCTGACAAGTTGCAGAAACTTTGGCTGAATATCTAAACTCAACACACATCTTAGCTCAGCCACCAAATTGACATCAACAATTCGAGATATGTATTTTGACTTGATGAATCCCATCGTAGAGAACGTCGATTCACACAACCACGTTGATCCAAACATGGACAATAATTTTGAAATGCCCGATTTCAAAGTTCGGAGATAGTTGTCAGTCAGAATAGATTTCCACATATCTGTGACTGAAGAATTCAGGTACATTTTCAAGTGTTCCAGACTGTGAAGAGAAAGCAAATCATCTTCAAGCCCGCGCTTGTCCAAAGACAGAAGGGTGGAAATTTCGTTGCTTGAATTTGTAATATCACAGTGTAATGGATCGCGCAAGAATTTAAAAGACAATTTGAAGTAATTGAAATCAGAAAAACGCGATTCAAATTTTTTTATAACTGGATTTTTATCCAGTTTCCATAGATTTGCCGCTTCACATCGAGTAGACCACACTCCTCATTTTTTTCTAGAAATCTATTCAGGTTTGCAAAATGGGTCAAATCGTCCTTCTCAGTTTGTACCTGAATGAGGTTCAGTTTTGACTTAAATTCTTGAATATGCTGTGCCAGCTCCCATATTACTTTACCCTTTCCCTGCAGCTTCGCGTTTAATTCATTTCAGTGAGCCATGATATTGCACAGAAAATGTAAATCACATTGCCATGAAGGGTTCTCAACGTAAGAAATGTTTTCTATCTGACGTTTCTCAACACGAAAATCTCGAATTTGAGGAAGCAAATAGGTAAACCATTCCAGATCTTTTCCTCTGCTCAACCATCTCACATTTGCATAGTCAGTAAGATCCTCGAAATCACAGTCACAGAATTCTTTCAAGGCCTCAACAAACTGTCGATGGATTAGGGAACTTCCACTTCGGATGTAATTCACGATTTTCACAACCATGTCCATCAAAGTTTTCGACATGTCGGTTCAGAGCATCTGAACACAAATTCTCCTGATGCAGAATGCAATGGAAGGAGGGCAACATGTTTTTCACTCAAATGCTGCTTCAAACGAGAAACAAATCACTATTTTCTTCCAACCTTTGCGGGTGCACAGTCCGTTGTAATAGAAGCGAGTTTTATCAGATCTGTGTCACATTTTTTTGAAGCTTCAAAAATTTGTTCGAGTATATCAGTTCCACAATTATGGCCTCGCAGTCCACAAAGTACAAGGATTTCTTCACGAATTGTAAAATCGGGAAGCCCAAACCGAAACCAAAATATTAATTGCGCTGTGTCAGTACAATCGGATGACTCGTCCAGCGCTAGGGAAAAACACAAACAGACTTTCAATTGTTAAAGCAGTTGTTCTTCAATGTTATTAGATAATTCCAGCACTCTGTGAACAACCGTCCTATGGTTTAACTGCAAATTCTGCACTTTTTGGAGGATATCATTCTTCACCTTCGATTCGTAGTTTTATAATAGAGTTTCCATCACGTCACCAGAACATCTTTTACCATCTCAGCATCGGAAAATGGTTTCTTTTTCTGAGCCAAAATCCAGGCTGCTTTATAACTAAAAAAAAAATTGAAACCAGAGACCGAATATGAAACACAGACAGAGCTCAGTGCACATCCAGTGAAACTTATACATGCTACAGTGCCTAAATATATATGTATAGATATCTTTTAAATAAAATGGTCTTTTAGTTTAACATTTTGGCCAAAGTGTTCTAAGCCCTTGAGCCACTACACGGCAGACCATATCTCAAGGGTACCTAACACTAATATAAATTCTTAATACCCTGTGCATTACCAGGAAGAATGATTTATAATAAATCTGTCAAAATTAGTTGCATAGTTCTAAGTCTGATTGAAGCTCTTATTAACCTGTACATTACCAGGAAAAGCACTCTGTATTAGATTTATCACAATCAAACTGCAAGCAAGCAAGTTCCCCTGAGAGTGGGAGATGCAATGGAGTGAGTTTTTAACCATTTAAATGTGGGAGGGAGTGAGCTTCAACTAGGTAGGAGGAGCCACCCTCCAATCAGCTAAGACCATCTGACCAAGAATTGTAAAACATGCAGGACACCTACAAGCTCCTGGTAATGCACAGGTTATTAAGAATGTATATTAGTGTTAGGTACCCTTGAGATGAGGTCTGCAATGTAGTGGCTCAAGGGCTTACAACACTTTGGCCAAAATTTTAAACTAAAAGACCATTTTATTTAATATATATCTATACAAATATATTTAGGCACTGTACCGTGTATAAGTTTCACTGGATGTGCACTGAGCTCTGTCTCTGTTTCATGTTCTGTCTCTGGTTTTAAATATATATTGCCATGCTCAGTAGCACTCCTCTGTGACACTTATATGCTTATATATATGTTGTGGTTATTTTGGGGGTTCAATATGAGCTTGTAGGTGTCCTGTATGTTTTGCTTTATAACTAGCTAACGTCACCAGCTCATTCGACAAAAGAAACTGCTTCAGGCTGCTCTTCTGATCTTGAAACTGTGATTTCAAATGGGCAATTTCACGGAAACGACTAGGACCATCAACTGGAAATTTATTGTTGAATGCACTGTGCTTATTTTGAAAGTGCTTCTTCAAACTGTCTGCCTTATTGTCACTGAAACTTTCTTTGCACAGGAGACACACTGGCTTTTCATTTACTTGCATCACTACAAATTTTAGCTCCCATATATCTTGAAAGTTTCGTGTCACACTCTTCCATGCTCTTGTTTTTTGCTTTTTACAACTAGGTTCCGAATCACTGAGTTCGTTTGCTTCACTCACCCCAGCACTATCACCTGCTGCTGGTTCACTTCGTTTTCGAATCACTCACTTATCCATCTAACATTTTTTGTAAAGCAGAGAAAAATGTTAAAATCGTCCAACAAAACAGATGCAAGGAACAGGAGTTTGTGCGTGGTTGCCAGCAGGGTGTGTGCTCCACCCCCCACGCTCTCTACTTAATGGTTCTTTCTCCTCCACTCGTCCCCTCAGCACTAGCGCCACCGCTGCCGGCATACTCGCGCTTGCCGCCATGCTTCCCATTATGCTAGAACAGGCCTGCACAACTTGTAAAGTGAGAAGGGCTGAAATGCTCCAAGGACAAGAGATTCGGGCCACACAAGTAAGGGCTGTAATATAGTGTGCCCCGGCACTGTTCATAAACGTTCCTTCAAACATGCAACAGTCATACCATTACTCAAAAACAGCAAGCTTGACCCTACCTGTCTTTCTAACTATCGACCTGTCTCCCTCCTGCCTTTTGCCTCTAAACTACTTGAACGTCTTGTATTCTCTCGCTTGCTCCATTTTCTCAACACCTATTCTCTCCTAGACCCTCTACAATCTGGCTTCCGCACTGCTCACTCCACCGAAACAGCCCTCACTAAAATAACTGACGACCTCCATGCTGCCAAAGACAGAGGTCATTACACTCTGCTCATATTACTCGACCTCTCTGCAGCATTTGACACAGTGGACCACCCTCTTCTCCTCCACATTCTCCATACTCTAGGTATTCGGAACAAAGCTCTATCCTGGATCTCATCCTACCTCTCCCATCGTACTTTTAGTGTCTCTTCTGCTAACACCTCCTCCTCCTCTATTGATCTCTCTGTGGGGGTACCCCAGGGCTCTGTCCTGGGACCTCTTCTCTTTTCTCTGTACACACTCTCTCTAGGTGAACTAATAACATCTTTTGGGTTTAATTATCACCTCTATGCCGACGACACACAAATATACTTTTCAACACCTGACCTTACACCTGCTGTACAAACCAAAGTTTCTGAATGTCTCTCTGCTATATCATCCTGGATGGCCCTCCGACGCCTTAAACTCAACATGGCTAAAACAGAGCTCCTCATACTTCCTCCCAAACCTGACCCTACTACCTCCTTCCATATTACTGTTAGAACTACAATCATTCACCCAGTAGCCCAAGCACGCTGCCTAGGGGTCACACTCGACTCCTCTCTCACATTCGCCCCTCACATTCAAAACATTTCTAAAACTTGTCGCTTTTTCCTCCGCAATATAACTAAGATACGCCCTTTCCTCTGTTGTTCGACTGCTAAAACTCTGACTCAAGCCCTCATTCTCTCCCGTCTTGATTACTGTAACCTCCTGCTGTCCGGCCTTCCTGCCTCTCACCTGTCTCCCCTACAATCTATCCTAAATGCTGCTGCCAGAATCACTCTACTCTTTCCTAGATCTGTCTCTGCATCTCCCCTCATGAAATCTCTCTCCTGGCTTCCGATCAAATCCCGCATCTCACACTCCATTCTTCTCCTCACTTTTAAAGCTTTACACTCTTCTGCCCCTCCTTACATCTCATCCCTAATTTCTCGGTATGCACCATCCAGACTCTTGCGTTCTTCTCAAGGATGTCTTCTTTCTACCCCCTTTGTATCTAAAGCCCTCTCCCGCCTTAAACCTTTTTCACTGACTGCCCCACACCTCTGGAATGCCCTTCCCCTCAGTACCCGACTAGCACCCTCTCTATCCACCTTTAAGACCCACCTTAAGACACACTTGCTTAAAGAAGCATATGAATAGCACTGTGGATATTCTGAACACGATACATAATGCTTGGCCCCCTGCAGACGCACTCACCAGAACTCCCTCCTACTCTCTCTGTACGTTCTCCCTACCTACCAATTAGACTGTAAGCTCCTCGGGGCAGGGACTCCTCTTCCGAAATGTTACTTTTATGTCTAAAGCACTTATTCCCATGATCTGTTATTTATATTATCTGTTATTTATTTGATTACCACATGTATTACTACTGTGCAGCGCTATGTACACTAATGGCGCTATATAAATAAAGACATACAATACAATACAATAACCATCTCCCCCAGCACCCTTCATCACCAGCTCCCCCAGCACCCTTCATCACCAGGGGGAGGGTGTGAAAGAGAGACCGGGGGGGAGAGGGAGAGAGAGACCAGGGGGGGAGAGAGAGAGAGACCATGGGGGGAGAGAGAGAGAGAGACCATGGGGGGGAGAGAGAGAGAGACCAGCGGGAGAGAGAGACCAGGGGGTGGGAGAGAGAGAGAAACCAGGGGGGAGGGAGAGAGACCAGGGGAGAGGGAGAGACCAGGGGGAGGGAGAGAGGGACCAGGGGGGTGAGAGAGAGAGACCATGGGGGGAGAGAGACCAGGGGGGAGACAGGTCAGGGGGAAACAGTGCAACAAATACAAATGTTCATTCAGCTATACACCGTGCAGCGAGCAGGGGGGGTGGGTTAACAGAGCCGCTGCCGCACTCACCTGATAGTCAGAAGATTGGGCTCAGGGAACGGAGCAGCAGCAGGCAATTTCTTGAGATGGAAAGGGTAGAATGTAGAGCACTGCAAATATAAGCAAGTGCCTGGAAGCAAAAATCCGTATAACTATTTATTGGGCATATGTGCCAAAAATGAAGACACACATATTAAAAATACTCTGAAATACTTAGTATTTTTAATTTGTGTGTCTTCATTTTTGGCATATATGCCCGATAAATAGTTATACAGATTTTTACCTCCAGCCCTTACTTATATTTGCAGTGCTCTACTTTCTACCCTTTCTAATTTTGTTTACCCATTCGTATTGAAGCACGCCGTCTGGTTTTGCTCGGCATTCAGCTGCCTATCCATCATGAGGATTTCCTCCACAGCAGCGGCCCGGTCCTTTCTTTGCCAGTGTAGCTACGGTACTCCACTCATCAGCAGCAATACCGTGGGAGGAGACACAGGCGCCCGGTGAGAGAAGGGGGATCTGTCTTACCGGATTCCAATCACGAGGGTGCAGACATCTGGTTGTCCCCCATGAGCTGCCATTACCATATGGAGCCTAGCAGTGACACCGTGGGAGGAGACACAGGTGCCCGGTGAGAGAGAGAGGGGGGATCTGCTTATGCAGGACTCTGCCACGAGGGTGGGGACCATCTGGCGGTTCACTACGGGAATGAACCCCCGGACAAAGCCTAGCACCAACATCGCGGGAGGAGACAGATTCCCGGTGAGAGAAGGGAGATCTGTTCAACACAGGACTCTGGTCACGGGGGTGTGGATCATCTGGCTGTGCGGATCATCTGGATGTGGATCATCTCCACTCGGAGTTCAGGTGAGGTGGTTGCTGTACCTGTCCACACATACTTGGCTTAGCAAATGGACTTTAAGCCTTTATTATTCAGATACCAGCTTTACATCTATGACTACAAATTTACAGTTTCATCGCTATCACTAGACACCTCAGTGTTTGTAACATCAATTTGGGATTACCCCCTTCTTTTCTCCAAGATCTTGAATGGAGTGATGCTTTGCTGGAGTGATACCTGTGTTCCCCTCCACAGCGCTTGCGCAACTGGTCAATCGGCTTCCATACCCCCACCTGACCCCCTCCTGATGCGGCGCCTTGAAGGTGAGAGAGACAGATTGGTGACGGAATGCTTCCCCCGCATGGGTCCTCGCACAGCTAGACTGTGCAGAACACAGAACGGAGTTCTTGGAGGGGGAAGGCAGGGCTAGACTAGATTCAATATAAAATTCGCCACACTTTGCCTGCCAATTCGCCACAAGTGGCGAATGGCAACAGAGTTGCCCACTTCGGTACTAGACCCTACAAAGACCAACAACAGCTTTATGTAATTTCAGACATTGATGAGGGCTACATTTTGTTTACTCCTCCTTATCCAAGGTACAGTATTTTATAGCTCTGTGATATGAATACACATAATGAGAAACTAGATATAGGATAAAGTATCTGTTGTCTAAATTTAGCATAGGTTGAACTTGATGGACCTATGTCTTTTTTCAACCTCATCTACTATGAAACTATGTAACTATGTAACTATTTAACTATGTAACGGTCAAGACTACCTGCTGCAGAAGCATTTACTAAGATTGCCATTTTGGCAACAGTTTATAGAAATTTTCAAGGAATTTACCAGACATTAAAAGAGTTATGGTGGGTTGCAAATGTGACAAAAACTCTCCACCATTCAATGTACAGCAATTAAAAATACCACTTGTGGTGCATTTACATGTCTCAGACAGGTTTGCAACCCTGTGTTTCCACAAATATCTTTTAGCAAACAGTGCTTCCACTGCAACCAAGGATTCTGGGTAATGACATGCGAATAAGCATAGTGTGTCACTCTTTACTTCTTATCCACTTTAACATGGAACCCTATAAGATTATGCCTGTTACATTACACAGCTTGTTAGCACAGCCTGGGTTAAAAAAAAGAGCATAGCCAGTAACCTACAGTACTCACAGACAGCTTTTTCGACCTTTTGGGTCTAATCAGTACCATGTTGGTTACTGGCTATGTGAAACCATAAAAAAATCCATAGTGCTGCGTGAATTGAGCAGAAGTCAGAAAAAACTCCAATGATATAATCCATCCTTGCAGGAATTAGTTATTTTTGATTTGAGGTAAAATATTTTTCTTATATCTTTGTGCAGCCTTGTTTGTTTTTTACGAATACTAATAAATCAACACGAAAATAAATAACAGAAACACCAGTTCAATGCAAAACACAGAATTGTACAGAATGTTAATACAAACCACAAACAATACTTCAGTCCCTCACAACAATGATTTAGAGGGATGAAATTGTTGGTGGTGGTGCGCATTAATAATATTTTCGAGGACATGTTCATGAATGATACTTATGCTTACTGTACTTTAAATTCAGACTGTCAAACATAAGTCTTCAAGTTGTAGACTGAGCAGCACTCCCTCATACCAGCACTTATGCAACCCTCATCAACTCAACTTGTACAGAGAGGAGAGATAGGTGAGGGATAGTGGACTCCTAATGAAGCTACTGTGCAGTCATAGTGGTAATAATGTGTCCTGGGAACCACCGCAGTTTACAATGTTATGGAAGACTAAAGGTGTGCAGAACTATCCAAAATACAGTAGGAACATTTTTAGCATATTTTGTTGTTTGTTTCTTGCAAAATGCTATGACCAGACAATGCACAAAACAGCAGCATATAAGTTGTGTAGAACCCGGACAGCGGTATTGGTATGAGCAGAGCCAGTTCTCACTCGCCACCGACGATGTGTTCAAGGGATGCTCAATGGAGGTATTTTGTGTTTGTTTGTGCGCAATTTATCCGGAGTTCAGCAGCATCATGAGTTTACCATAGAACTGTAAATCCTCTCAGTGGCCTCACTGGTAAACCAGTAATGGTGAAGCTGAAGTGAAGTATGGAGTACAAGAGGTACCTAGTTTCTGTGGATGGATATTTGAACATACAGCTTTTAATTGCAAAATAATACATACAGGTATTATCCCACAGTGTATGAGGGACACAGTCAAATGAGGGAGAGGGACACAGGGTCAGCCTCCTCCATCATCCTCCATCATCATCATGAGTTCTTTCCCCTGTCCCTCCTCCCACCGGGCTCTGAGAGTAGATATCGTTGGGCATCCCCACTTGGAAAATGTGTGTCCAAAAGTCTCAGGTGGTGGCAATGGTGTGAAGGGGCGAGGGGGTGAATAGACACAGGTTGTTGGGGGTGGTGGCACTAGTACAGGTGACACAGTGACACTGTTCATCAACTGAGCTATATGTACAGTATATGTTGGTATACATTGGCAAATTATCAGGTGGTACTACTGGTGGTGGTGGTGGTGGTGGTGGTGGTGGTGGTGGTGGTGGTAGTGTTGGGGTGGACAGTGGATACTGGTGTTTGTGGTGGATAGATAGTTTTGTGGAGAAATCATCAATCTTAGTATCACAGATATAACACTGGGATAATTTCTCAGGCACCTGAGCATATCCTCCACCACCAGACACATACAGTACGAATTCTGTATTATCATCAACCTCAGATTCATGCTGAATGCACACAAATGTTGCTATCTAATAGTAGTAGGAATATAAGTTAAATAACCTGGCTGATATCAGTTTTGTTTTCACTGCTGACCACAGCTGTGACCTCCTCAAGTAGCCTTATTAGCCCATACAGCTCCCCCATCAGATGCTACTGGTTGACCACACGTATGCCCCCCAATGAGCTTGAAGTTCTCCATGTTGTAATCATTCACTGATTTCTGCTGCTGAGCCACTCTAGCACATACAGGATTACATTCCACCACGTAGGTTCCTCTGTTTTGAGTTGTGATGTGACAGGGTGTAGGGTACAGTCCAGAGGGATTAGGGTTCAAAATAACTCCAGGGAACATATTGAATGCAGAGAACAGGAAGTGAGTGGGAAAGAATAAGGAAAATTGTAAATATATTGTGTAGTAGTTTTTAAATTAACGTGATGCCTTAAAATGTATAGGTAATGCATTCACATGTCTCTTTAAAGAAAGATCCGACTAGTCAGTTCTTAGAAATATTGAAGGATATTCTGATACGAGTTAAAACAAATAGTACATTAAATTATGCTGAATTCAAAAACGTATTTATTTGGGATCCTAGTATTCCTATTATGTATCATTTGCTGAAAATACATAAGAGTCGAACAAATCCACCGAGGAGACCGATTAGATCGGGAATTTGTCACATGTCATTTGTAATGTACATGTAATTTGTCGGCTAATACAGCTGAACACCGTTATAACGCGGTCCTCGGGGTCCACAGAATGAGACTGTGTTATAACCGGTATCGCATTATAACATTTTGCTGCGCGAGGACTTACCGGCATCTGCAGCTCTCTCCAATCTGCAGCACTCCGTGCTTCATCAGGCTTGTCCATGTGCACAGTACTTACATAGACTTTCGAGCACAGAGGAGTGTCACATGACACACACACACCCGTACACCATGTGGGATTTTTTTTTTAAAACATTCAATACTGTGTACTATATGTTACGTTTGTTTTTAGAGTCTGTGATATCACACAAACCCTGTGGCTTGCAGGTAGAAAATTGGTACTAGCATATTAAAGGTCCTGGGTTAGATTCCTGGTTAGAAGGTCAGAATAGTCATAATACTCGCCATGGTCAAGGGTTGGAGAAGTCGGATGGTCATTGAGGGTACACGGGGGGTCATTTAAGCGATAGAGAATGTAGAGGTCCAGATGCAAGACGAGGTCGAGGATTGGAGAAGTCGGGGGTCCAGGTACAAGCCAAGGTCAAAACACTAAGAGAACAAGACAAGAGCAGAATGCACAAGGCAACATGACAATGCAGCAAGATGCACTACGTTAAAAACGAAGATCTATGCTCAGCCAATATGCCAGAGGGCTGGCAGAGCATATAAAGGACAGGTAGCCAATGAGCACGGTACAAGCAGCGGCCAGAGATTAACATAATCCGTCTACTCAATCTTCATACACCCAATCGGTCGTCAGAGGTGGAGTATGTCTCAGGTGCAGGCAGTAAAGGTGATCCTGGGTAAGCATTGTGTATTGGGATTAACCCCCTGCATGATAATGGTAGCACAATGCCTGCGCGTAGTTTCTTCCGCGTGTGGCGCATCACCCGTGTCATCACGGGACGTTTTACGGGGCAGAGCCTAAATCCGAACCCTGTGGTATCCCCTTGTCTGATGGTGTAGCGCCTGCGCGAAGCTCCCGTAGCTTGCGGTGCATCACCTGTGATGTCGTGGGACCTGTCGTGGGGGCGGGACCTAAGACCGATCCTCACAGATTTTTACCACTGGTGCGCTTGTCTCCTTCTTTCTTTTTTTCATTGAGATCCAGCTGGATTTTGCCTTTTGGGTTAAATTGTGCCCATAGAGACAGAGCTGCAACGGGGATTTAATTGAGAGAATACCCTACAACCAAGAGATTTTTCTGCACAAAGGGAAAATCTGTTACTCTTTAAACAGATGTTTATACAGTATATGAGTTGCCAGTCTCCTTCTTCTTCTGTTAAGCCATGATCTAGAAATACTGACAGAGAGAAATATCCTTATGTTGTTGTAGTTTACCTATACAATTTAGAAGAAATGTTTGAAATTACACTCACAAACAAATATTTTAGTGTGCGGGACATTACCACACACAGCGCCTCAGCCTGTGGTCATCCCCACATCTCCCTTGCTACTGCTTGGGTCCTCCTCTGTGTGATAATCCTTCTAAAGACCACCTTATGCGTTTCACAAATCAGGTATGCTACTTCAGGAGAAGTGGCAGGTTGTTAGACTGCTGCAGGCGTTATGAACTGTATAAGAGCGGCTCAAGTGAGCACCGAGTTTTCAAGATACTGAAAATATTTAATGCACTTCCTCAAACTCTTAACTATCAAGTTCAGTAAATGGTCAAAGCAGGGCATGTGTATCAGGGATGCCCAGATTTTCTACATTGTGCCATGTAAGAGGACTTTAGCGCTAGAGGTTAGAGGTTTCTGGTGCACATATTCCCTTACTGATTTATTTTTTGAGTTATCATTTGGAATGCAGGAAAGTGGATCGTCCCTATTTGGAAGTTAAAGCTGTGACTATTTGGCTACACAGAGATACTATCCAACCATTAAAAGCATTTGGCAAAGGGTGACTATTTATGTGAACGGTTTTAAGTAGCTTTAAACACAAAAAAAGTTCAACTGTTTATTCATCAAAATCTGATTTAATATTTTTCATGAGTTTATTAGTCTTCATTGTTGAAACAGGAACCAATATTTTAATTCTTAATTTATTTTTGCACATGAATTCTGCTTAAAACATGAATTGTGACCAATTGACTTTTCAGGAGACAATCCTACACATTTGGATGGTTAAATGGTGACTGTGGCAGTGGGAGACAACGGGTTTTTCCAATTAAGGTTTCAGCCCAGCTTGCTGCAACTGTCACTGCCAGCATAGCCCCCTATTCAATTGCAATGTACAGTATATAGCATTGTTTTTTTATTTGTTTAATTGTACTATCATTTCATTCTGTTGTTCCCTTGTTGTGTTTATAACATGGTGGATTGGATGCAACCGGGTATTCAAAGGACTTAGCCACCCGTTGCAATTCCTTGTGGCAAGCGTGGTCACGTCTGCTACATTACCCAGTCATCTGTTGCTTGTATTCTACTGCTTGCTGCCCCAAGGGTGCTCTGACTGTTCTATTTACTGCCAGAACTCTGTGGTTCAAAAAGGCTAGTGCCACTATTTCTGGTACGGCATTCCTGCTTCAGCTCACCTTTATTTTGGCTTCAGGTACAGGGTGAAAGCACAATCCTGGCAGCTTGTTTTTGTTAGTTTTTTATAGTATTTTATTTGAGGGATATGTCCGAGCTAAACCACTCTATTTTCAGCTCTGGGTCCCCTCGGTTTCTGATACTCTAACTTGTTGGATATGGTGTTTGTAAAGGCCCATGGAGCTGGTTTTAGCTTGTGGCTACTATAAAAGTTTGTCTGGCAAGATCTTGTTAACGTATGTATGATGTTGTGTGTGAATAAACTTATTTGGACATGTTTTCTATGTGGCAATGGAAGGGTAGGAGTATTGTGGGTGCTCTGGCCACATTGAGACAGGCAATAAAACAATTGTACCATTTTGCTTTCAACATTTTGGAACACAAACAATCCAATGTATTATTATAGATTAACAGATTTATAGATGATTTAAATCTTTATTAAGCAATAATTGGAGGTAATTATATTTGCAGTGGAGAAAGAAGGCAGAGCTATTAAATAGTTTGTTTTTATTTTACATTTTTGTTCTGCTAGGTTAAATTCATGTGAGCTTTTTAAAGTGCATTTTTGTTCTGCAGCGTACTTTAACCTGTTTTGTGTATAACAGGTGTGGTTTTGTTATTTGCTCATAAGTCACTTGAGAATACAAATTTAATATTATCATTAGCCAGTTATAAATGTTCATATGAAAAAAAGGTTTGAAATTTTTTTTATTATCCACCAATATACTTATAAACTTATCAATCATAATTTAACTACATTACAAAACATCAAGTTTCAAGCATCAGTTTAGGAAATAAACAAATCACAAATGTTATATCCATAGTGGTCCTGATAACATAATAACACAGCTGACTAGTAGGAGAATGGAAACCACACACAACTAATCTGGCATGTACACTTTGCATCTGTGTCTGCTCAAGAAAACAAGTGGACAGAATCATTCAGCACCTTCACGCTCATCAAAGCAAACCAGACAACATTCATAACATTTATTATTTGTTGTGAGTAAAGTTTTTCCAACTCACCAGTACGTAGATGATCTCATTTTCATTTATGATTTCCATTTAGTAGTTAACTGCGTCAATGGGACCAAGACGGTTCATTCAATTCTTTATTTCTATGTGTCAAGTGCTATGTCTGGAACTAAACAGCCCCAAGGCATTTACTTTTAGTTTATACAGTACAGTATCTTCCCAAGACAAGGTCAAAACAAACAAACAAAAACAAACTCAGATATACTGTACTAGCTGCTGAAACTAAACATTAAGTTTAAAAAAATAGTCAAGGATTGACTCAAAACAAGCTACACAGTATGTTCTGCCAGATACCTCTGTATTTACTAAGCTAAGTAACTGTATATGAAGAAATAGTGCGCTTCTAAATAAATTGTACTATGCTTTACGCGGGCTATGTCTGATAATGAAGTGATGCATTTTGCTGAAACATGAAAAGTTGTTTGAAAAAAAGAAAGGAAATTCATAACCTTAATATCCCCTATTTTAATATAATATCACTGCACTGAAAATATAACGTTATCTACTTTTTATACTGATAAAGTATCTCATACTGTATATATACTGTTTATATAGGCACATATACAATTAGTAAACATTTTGGTGCCTATGTACTAAAGTCATATTTGAAATAGTTTTTTTGTGCGTCACACTTTTAGATTAACAAACTTTCATAAACTGTACATAATATGTATAACGGTTGTTATGGCACTCCATACATATAAAGATGAGGCATAGTTGGTTTAACATTAATACCTCATTGATACAATTTAATTTAACAGAATTCTGTGTATTTTTTAATAATTAGGAAAACGGTCTAGTGTATACCCACGTTGTAGGATGGGCAAGTAAACTTTGCTTTGATTACAGTATGTGTTCATGGTCACTGTTCTGCTTTATCCGAACATCACAAGCCGAGTTCTAAACCCAATCAGCAGCTTTTAGCAACAACTCCAAAACCCCTGAGGAAGTGACGCATAGTCGTGAAACGCGTGGGGTGAAGGGTTAATGAAGAAGTAATCCGGAGGTTCCCCAGATTCAATCTGAGAAATTCCGTGACATCATCTGTAGAGGCCAGTATGCACACGCGACTGTAGTGGAAAATCAAGAGCACGGAGCAGCGCATCTGCAGCACACCAGGCAGATCAGTCGGAATCAAGCACAAACTCCGCCGCCCTTTGCTTACCTGCTCATGACCTAGGGAATTGTTAATCATACCGCCACGCAGATCAAGATCTCTCAGAGTGCCAGATGATGTTGGGTTTCATTCCATTCACTAATTTGGTAACATTATATTTTTTACCTAAGGGTCATTCTTTCCAGCACTGTATTTTATTCTGATTTCCCAAAGAAAATCAACGATCTTTTCAGGCAGCTCATGGACTATCACATGTTTGATATACACAGATATGCATTAATTATATGCACTTTGTATGTTTTTGGCACAGGTTTATTGTTATTTCAAGCAATTTCTCTATATTTGTTATAATTAGTGCTTAGCACTTGTTTTTAGTTCAGCTTTTAGCAAGAAACAAAATTATATAAGCAATATTTTCAACATTCTGAATTTGGAAAAATTGTAATAGGTTCTCTATCCATAACCGGAACACAATAAGTTAAATATAATTTCTCACCTGCCATTTTCTTATCACTGCCACCTACAGTAGATGTCAAAGTAAATCTACGTGTTGTTTTTATGTAGCGTTGTTTGTTACCATGGTTACCAATTTATTTTCATTCAAATATTTAATTTCTCTGAAATGGTTAAAGTAAATTGCCTGAAAATGCATTACAATTTGCAAAATAATATTTAATGTATTGTATCAAGAATCCGATGAGATGTACTGTTTAATTTTTTAATCATTAAAAAAAATGTATTCCAAGATGGGGCATGCATTGATTTGGTTGAAACGTCAGACAGATCTAAGTTAAAATAGCAGGAAGGTATCCTCAAAATTTCATCCGAATCGATGAAGGCGTTTGGCCTGTAGAGAAAGAACACAAACAAAAAAGCAGACAAAAAAGACTATGCACACAAAGTCTCCACAAAGTCTAATTGATTACATCTCTTCGCTCACTGGCTCATCCAACTAGTATTAGTAAATATAAATTATTAGTGCAACATTATTTATAAAAGTCATACTATGAAAATAATACATTTTGTTAATCATCATAATGAAATCTGTGCTGTATCAAATACATTTTTGGTTGATGCATTATTTATTTATAAAATGTTTTACCAGGACATAATACATTGAGAGTCACCTCTCGTTTTCAAGTATGTCCTGGGCAGAGAGATAGGATGACAGATACAGTACATGGTTACAAATTCATGATTACATTAGGTGAACAGGGTTATATATTATATATAAAAACATTGCATTACATTAGGTGAACAGGGCTATACATTATATATGAAGACATATGGACAATACCACAATATAAACATTATATTTAGGATTTATACCAGGTGTAATTTAGAGGCTGACTCTGATGCAGGTTAAACAATTTTTGGCACACAGTTAAAAAAAATTTGTACATACCATTTACATCTGTGCATCATGTGCATCCCATTTCTTGGCGCCAAAATACCTGAATAAAACATTTTGGGGATGCTTAAAGCACACATCGTAACAGATGTAGACGCACACAAGCGCAACATCATTTGTGATTTACGTGCAGCAGTTTTAAGAGTATTTAAATTAGCAACCCTAACCCTAACCGCCGTAGGAAGAAATCGCTGAAACGGCTGAAGTGGTGACTGAAAAAGTTTATTGTAGCATCATGGTAAAAATCTGGCGGATCCTCTGACGCGTTTCAGCTGCAACAGGCCTTTGTCAAAGAGTGATCCGCCAGTGAACAGGTAGCCCTAATAAGGAGTGTCAGATCCAAAACACCTGTGAGATCTAATCACCTAAAGATGATCAGCAGGTGTCGGTAGTGACATCACCATGTTAGGAGACAAACATACATAAATAAAATACAGCCAGGTTTTTGTTATACATATGTCTATCTTGAAACATATATTAAGTACATTGTATATGAACCTGGCTGTATTTTACAGCCACTATACCCACCCTGTATCCATTTATAGGCATAGTGGTAAAAAGACGCTCTAGTTCCCTGGTGATCAGATCCACTAATGTTGACACATTGGAACACGAATCCTGATGTGGTGTAAAACGACTATGTGGTCTCAAATTGGTGTGAGGACAATCAAATCAACTGGATTTTTTTCACAGTAATCAAGGAGAAAGATAAGATTGCTCAATTATTCTTGATCCCTAGGATCAAATTCATAATTTCCTCAGTTAATGGCTCAATTTCTATCGCCATGTGTGAAAAATGTATGTAGAGGGCATTTTTGTGCAAAAAGATTAATATCTTTAACTGCACTGAAGAGATCAAAATTGGCCATTGGAACAAATGAGAGGCATGTGCCTGAAAACTGAAACCAAGTAACTCTACAGGGAACTAACTCACATGCAGGGCCACAAGCTTTTCACCCCTACCACATGCAACATTTATC